>NC_090646.1:417322372-417622372 GCF_040937935.1 Hyperolius riggenbachi
TATTCTATTTTTATTTCTTAAAACAGATTTTAATGGGAAAACCGTATGGAAGTATTCCAAGAAAGACCATACCAAGAGACGAACAGGCTACATCAATGAACTATGGTGTGCTCAGTGAGTTTGGGGTAAAACTGAATAACTTTCTTCCAAATAAGCTTGAAACTGGATAATCACTGTTAAGTACTGTACATTACAAGTACCTATAAATAAAAGTTACCATTTACTAAATCATGTTATTGCAGAACCAATGTTTATAAATAGAGGTGACCAGCATACAATGAAATCATAGGTTGTCTGTTTAAGGTGAAATGGGGCCTTAGGGAAGTGGTGGGCATCAGGGCAGGTGGTAGTACTGTATATGCCTGCTCCCCCCGTTTCTCCAAACATTTTCAGCTCTGGTATCCTTTAGGCTGCTTTCACAGTAAGACGTTACAGGCGCACGTTAGTGCAGCCTGTAACGCAGCCCCACCACACAGTAATGAAAAATCAATGGGCTGTTCACAGTGCCCACGTTGCATTACATTGTAACGCAGCACACCCGTTGAGAGTGCTGCATGCTGTGCGTTATGCGCGGCTAAGCCGCGTTAGACTGTGCGCACATGCTCAGTAGTATTGGGGAGGAGTGGAGAGCGACCAGGCACATGGCTAATTAATATTCACTGCACGGTGTGACGTGCAGTGTTTACTTCCTGGAGCGGCTGCTCTGTGCGGCGATTGTCTGGGCGGGACCACGTGATGCCGCATGCGTCCAAGAGTACGCATCCCGGCATCACGGACGCCAGAGTGAGCTGCACAACACGGCTCACTCTGACGTCCACATCAGAGAGCACCAGGCGTTGCGTTAGGGGCACGTTATGTGCCCTATAACGTCCCCTAAATGCTACATCCTGGTGTGTAAGTAGCCTCAATCTTAAAAACCTACTGCATGGAATATTTACCCTACTATATAAATTTTGCAAGCTCGTGGCTTTGACATCTGCATAATCACTGCTACACCCATGTCCCCACTGCCTACACTTAGGCCTGGTAATTGGTCACATTGACAGCGCGTGTCACTTCACAAGGGAGAGGTTCTCTGCATACATAAAATTTAACACAAAAATGTGGGGGTCTTTGATGCATGAGACAGACATGTGGCAGTCTGGCAGATGAGTTGGTTGCGCTGGTTGTGTATTGAGAGGTTAAAGACCCACTCCAGGTGAGAAACTATTTCATAGACCTATGTAGGCACTCTGTTGCAAAACATTTTGCCCGTGTAGAAGATTCTTGATTAGTTGACATCACATATATAACTTTTATGCTGGCCATACACTGGCCCGATTTGCCGCCGTTTCGACAGCAGATTCGATCACTGGGATCGAATCTGCTGCCAATCGTTCGCGCTACACGCCGAATTTCGATCCATTTCGTCCGATTCCTCGATGGCTCCGTGTGTAAAATTACCGTCGATCGCCCACGGGTAGGGAGCGCGTCGCTACACTAGTGGCGTTCGAGTGCCCGACGACCGACGCAATAGAGAGGCAATACATTACCTGCTCCGCCGGCGCGACTGCCCCCGCTGTCACCGCTGCTTCTTCTCCGCTCTGGTCTCCGGCATGCTTCAGTTCCTCCTGCCCGGCAGGAAGTTTAAACAGTAGAGGGCGCTCTACTGTTTAAACTTCCTGCCGGGCAGGAAGAAGTAAAGCATGCCGGACCTGGAGACCAGAGCGGAGAAGACAGCGGAGACCTGGGGACTGGAGTTGCGCCGGCGGAGCAGGTAATGTATGCGTGTATGCGGGCGGGGGAGCGGCGGCAGCACCACCACCACAACAGATTGTGAACGGTTTCAGGCTGAAATCGGTTCACAATCTGTTTGCAGTAAAGGTAGCCATACGATCCCTCTCTGATCAGATTCGATCAGAGAGGGATCTATCTGTTGGTCGAATCTGATGGCAAATCGACCCATGTATGGCTACCTTTAAGGTTCCTTGTCAGGAACCCAGATACCAATCACTTCTTGTTCCACAGTTCAGTTTGTATTGTTCTTTTCAGAAGCTTCAGTCTGTTCTTGCCATACAAACAGAATAGTAGTGTCATCCAATCTAATAAACAGCTCCACCCACAAAACTCACTTTCTCAGTACAGCTGTTTCTTGTCATGTGATCTAAATTTTAAGGCACAGTTTTCAGCACAAACATCTAATTTCAGACAATAAAGGGCAATTTGAGCACATTTTAGTTTACAAAAAACTGCTATTGTGTTCTACCCATCTAGTTTAGCCAATCATGTGCCATCATTGTTTTGGACTTATCAATTTGCCCCTGTCATGGTTGCATCATTGTTTTCTACTCATATAGTTTATATAGTCGTCATAGTGATTTCCACAAGAGCTGCGGCGGTAGGGAGGAAAGAAGAGGATCCACTCACCTTCCTGCCATTCCCCCGGGGATCGGCGCTCCCCTCCACTCTGGACGGCATCCCCGCTCGCTGTGACACAAGTCCCGGGTCACGACTTGATGATGTCGTCAAGCCGCGACCCTCCGGCTGCCTGACCCCCCAAAGCGTGCCCCCCATGCAAAAACGCCTGGTCCTTAACGGGGGTTAGGCGGCCATTCCCGAAAGGGTTAAGTACAATTACAGTAAGTACAATCCTGCAGCGCCAAAGGGAGAAGAACTATTGGCTCAGTTGTGATGACAATGAGGCATGCATTCTTTCTTTTGCTTGTATTTCAAGACGTTGCTTGTATAGCAAGTCAAAATTTCACTACATTTTTTGCTTGTATTGCAAAATGCTCTTAAACCAAGTTATTCTCAATCCAAGGTTTTACTGTACTTGTTATTGGTTGAAAACCATTTTGAAACAGAAATACCAAGGTCAAAACAAACTGATGAGATAAACAATTGTATCTACTCTTCTTCCCCTAAAAATTACTATTTTAGATATCTCAAAGTTTTATTTTTTATATAAATTTACTTTTAAAGTTTTTACTGTTTCATTGTCTCTGCTCAATGACACATTAACTGAAGTATACCAGAGGTAAAATCTATGAACCATTGACCCTTTTTATCTCTTTCCTGCTCTGCCCATTTTCTAAGAACTATGTCCCAACAGGGAACTTGACCTATATGTACAAAGATAGGGACCCAGGACATATTAGCTGTTATAGGTCGGTCTCACCTTCGTCATTAAATATATATATATACACATCTAAAAAGCACACCGCTAGTGTAATGAGAGGTCTTTGCTGATCCCCCCCCAGGCGGCTAAAAATCAGTCAACAAATACTGGGGTGTAGCTATTCACATCACAGCAGGGTATTAATACAAATGCAAGTGCAGGCATCTGGCATTTAAGAGTATGGTTAGTGTATCTGCAGTGAATGATTAATACAAGATTCCCATCACTCACAATCAACCAAGATACTCCTACATCGTAGCAATTGGCCATAAAATGCCTTCACAGAAGGTATAGAGCTGAGGTAGCAATAGGGTGAAATATATACAATAATTACAGTGCAGGTGTCATTCAACTAGGACTAGTTTCACTCTATAAAAAGAGCTTCGTCAAGAAATAGAACACACAGTGTACAAATCATAAAAAGTAATCCCCCCACCCAAAAATCCCCCAGCAATATAGCCCAAAGACAGAGCTGTGTGTTCTATTTCTTGACGAAGCTGACCGACCCAGCTGACTGACAAAGTGACCTCCCTACGTCACTATCTTTGTACATATAGGTCAGGTCCCCTGTTGGGACATAGTTCTTAGTTTGTTATTACCTGTACTCCTATTCGGATTGTTTGTGCTAGTCTGCCCATTTTTATTAGGTAATTCCTTATCAGTTAGGGTTACACTGTAGTCTGATTGGGTCCCGACTGTACAGAAACTGTCACTTGCATTCTTGATGTTTAGCTTTTTTAGACACAGAAAGAAATAAAAAGAACACATCATAGTTATTTGTGTGCTTGGCACTGTACATACAAGTCTGTCTCATCATGTCACTCTATGTTCTTGTTTTTCAGGGCTTTCTAAGGTACTCTCCTCTTTTCTATGGGTATTATAACAACGAAAGAACTGTGGGACCTCTACAGTACAGACTTCCACTTTCATATTTTTTATGTGGTGTGGGTGTGTTTGGATACAGCTTAATCTCTGTGATAAGAACGTAAGTACATGTGCGTTTTTTATACCAATCTCTTATATGTTTGAAAATCCAGTCACACTCGGCTTTTTCTGCACATTCTTATGGCTGAGCAATGGTTTACGTAATAGAGAATGTGTAAATGTTAAGATCGATAAGTGTTGTCCATCAGATTTCAGTTTAATTGAGTAGTGTACAGACATGGTCCATTGCTACAGCTAAGGGACATGTCTGTTTCTATGGAGAAGGGATGAGGGACAATGGCACTGCAGATGATCAAGGGTCTTTCAGTGCATGGGTGGAGTAGGCGAACAATGTCGTCGGGCGCAGTTCGGCATCACTGTGGCTAAAGATCCAACGTGCCAGTTCTTTATGCGATGATGGAGACACCTGTGCACACGCCTGATTCTTGGCCAAGATGGGCCTGAATGGCTGCCTTAGCCAAGTGCTGTATAGCATGTATACCCAGCTTTAGTTAGTCACAGCACTCTTGGTGGAGGAGCGTGGGGTAGTAAGGGAAAAGTATGGGAGTATATGGTATATGCAAGGATGCTTCTATATAAAATGGCGCCCAAATGACCACCCTGGCACTGCCATAGCTGCAATTTCTACAGAGATCTATGATCCTTGCCCAAGTTCACTGATTTGACAAAGCTCAACACCACCTGTTAAACCTGAATGTTTGAATTGATCCATTCAGTTTAGTTAATTCTATAGCACGCTTAAAGTATTCTCACTCTATTCATATATACTGGCCTTTACAGAAACCTCATCATAAATGTGTACAGCCCTGGAAAATCATTTCATTTGATTAATCAATTGTTTTCTTATTTGCGTGCAGAATGGCAAAAAATATAAATGAAACCACATCTGATGGAGATGATGACAATTTTATCTTCAGTTGGAAGATGTTTACTACTTGGGATTATCTTATTGGTAACCCAGAAACTGCGGACAACAAATATGCTTCAATAACAACTATCTTCAAGGTAGTTCAAATGTAAAAATGATAACTGTGTGCATGTGCCAAAGGTAGAAAGGCTGGAGGAAGGTATCTTCTTACTGCTACCTACTTTCTGCATATGTTGAAATTGTTAGAAACTGATTAAAATGTGCTTTGCTTATATTCTAGGCATCCTTCTTAAAGGACAGGTGTGAGCTGAAAAAAAACCCCCAGATCTACTTACCTGGGGCTTCTTCCAGCCCCTGGCAGCTTATCTGTCTCTAGGGATCCCCTCTGTTGCAGATGCCAACCTCATCAGGTTGGCATCTTTTGCACCTGTGCGAGCGCGCGGCCACTGAACGCTCAAGGCCACGTGAGCATGATCGTGAGCGGCACGGCCAACCGCTCGCACAGGTGCAGGAGATGCCAGCCTGGCGAGGTTGGCATCTGCAACGGAGGGCATCCTGGGAGACCGGAGCTAACTGACTAACTAAAGCCGGGACACTGGAGCTGCAGTGAAGGACAGATAGGCTAGGCTACCAGGGCTGGAGGAAGCCCCAGGTAAGTAGTTCTTGGGTTTTTTTTTCAGCTTGTACCTGTCCTTTAACCACCTTGGTGGTAATGACGAGCTCAGCTCGTGCCAGGGGACTTGGGGGGGAAAGTGTAGCTAGCCTAGTGTTAATTGCACCTGGGCCTTTGCCTTAGTACCTAAATTTAAAATTATAGTTTGCTTTAAACCTAATAAGATGCCAAGATATATAAACTCACACATAATAAAGTGTTATTTTCTCACACCCAGGGTCCGTATTCCATGTATGGTTTTGAACTCCCCACCCCCAGTGTGAAATTGGGCCCGGGGCATTTTTTTTCTTTTCAAACCATAGGTGCAAAGGATGCTGGGGAATTAATGTCATATCTCCACCCCTCATGTCCATGTGATCTAATCTAGGCAGACAGACATCTGAAATAAGAATTATAGCAGACAGACATGATAATACTGGCTGCGGCAGTTTTCCTGTCTTTTCTCTGTACTACAGTTTGTGAAAAGAGAAGTAATTTGATCCAGGCAGGCAGAGAACAGGGGAGGGAGGGGCAGGGGAGGGAACCAGGCTGGGCACATTGCTTTCAGATTCAGGAGGAATAAGGAAGTGCTCCTTACAGATATAAATGTGAGTCTGTTCTATCCAACATGTTGTACCAGATGTAAACTTTATATGTTTAGCTAACTGTACACAGTGCCTAGACTACATATATGTATTACCATTCAGACCTTTAAGCTGTAAAACATGCAGAACTCATGACCTTTTGAACTTTCCTGCAGTAAATCCTTAATGACCATGTGTTGCATTTTTTTCAGAACAAGGCTTTTGCTGCTAAAAAGCCTGCTTTAAAAATACAGGTGGTCACAGTATCTGAACTTCCCAGCTGATGGAATAAACATCAGGCTTTGTAGAGCTGCTGGTGTTGCATGCTAAGGTGGAAGGCCCAGACCGCTCTCTACGTATCTTCCCTGTAGGAAGTGGCTGGTGAAAGGGGAGGAGGAGGGGGGGGGGGGGCATCCTGAACCAATATTTAAAATCACTAGCAGTTGATTTACTTTCTTAACAGGAATCTATTGTGGACGAGCAAGAGAACACAAAAGAAGAGAATATTCACCTACGACGGTTCCTCATTGTATTAGCAAATGTTATGATTGTTGCTTGCCTTGGAGGAAGTGGCTACCTCATTTACTTTGTTGTGCAGAGATCACAAGAATTCAAAAAGCTGGATAATCCAAGCTGGTATCAGAATAACGAGGTAGGCAGGAGAAAGGAAAATTAGATCTTGGACCAATGCAACTAAGCAAGGATGCACAGCAATAAAACAACATTTTTCTCTGTGCAAAATAAACTGCACCAATTAAACCAGCAGATGGAGCTCTAAGTCCTTGTGCTTGTGTGGAAATTTAGGTTGGGCAGGTTTTATGGACAGATTTGTAGGACAGACACAGTATGTTGAATATGGTTCTGTACTAGATAGGAAGCCAGTGGAGGGATTCACAGAGTGGAGCCGCCGTGGTGGAAGGATGGGAGGAGTGGATAATTCTGGCTGCCACATTCATGACGGACTGCAGCAGGGCAATTCGGGTCATAGGGAGACCAGACAGAAGGGCATTTCAGGAGTCAAGGCAGGGCATGGATGAGGAGTTTGGTGGTGACAGAGGTCAGAAAAGGGCAGATCTTGCAGCTGTTGCAGAGGTGGAAGTTGCAGGACTTTTTGAGGTTTTGAATGTGGGGGGTTAAGGAGAGTGCGGAGTCTAGGGTGACACCCAGACAATGGGCTTGAGAGGTATGGGGAATGGTAGTGTGGTTAACAGTGACGTGCACCTCTGGGAGGGTCAGAGATGGCCGGGATGGAAAGATCATATATTCCGTTTTGTCCAGGTTTAGTTTCAGGAACCTAGTGGACATCCTGGAGGAGATAACTGATAGGCAGTAGGAGACCTTGTCCATGGTAGAGGTGGATAGATCAGGGGTGTGGACGTAGATCTAGGTGTCACCTGCATACAGAACCCATGGAGGAGATAACCTTGCCAATGGAGGATGTGTATAGGGAGAACAGCAGGGTGCCAATGACTGAGCCTTCAGGGATTCCCACCGAGAGGTGGTTGGGGTGGATGAGGACTCATTGAAGGAGGTCGTGAAGGAATGGTAGGATGAGAGCCAGGCCAGGGCAAGGTCATGAATGCCCATGGGCTGGAGGGACTGGAGGAGTAGGGGATGGTCCACTGTACCAAAAGCTGCTGAAAGGTCAAGGAAGAGGAGAATGGAGTATTTGCCTTCAGCTTTAGCTAAGGTGAGGTCATTGACCACTTTGGTGAGAGCTGTTTCGGTGGGCAGGCCAAAACCCAGATTACAGTGAGTCTATTAGGGAGTTGACATTGAGGTACTAAGTCAGGTGTTTGTGAACCAGATGCTCAAGGAGTTTTGAGGCAAAGGGGAGGAGGTAGATAGGGCGGTAGTTGGAGGGTAGTGAGGGGTCAAGGGAGGGCTTCTTAAACAGGGGTAGTACAGTAGCCTACTGGAAGTCTGAGGGGAAGGTGCCTGTGGATAGGGAGAGGTTAAACAGAGCAGTGAGGACTGGGGCCAAAGCCTGGAAGTGAGTATGGAGTAAGTCAGAAAGGACTGGGTCAAGGGGGGAGGTAGTGGTATGGGAAGTCTGCAGTAGGTGGTTGACTTCCTCAATGGTAGCAGAAGTGAAGGATGTGAGGGGAGGATAGGGTGGAGGAGAAGCTGGATGGAAGGGGGAGGGAGGTGAGGATTGAAGGCTGGATATTTCCTGACGGATGGAGACAATTTTGTTGGTGTGTTGCTGAAAATGCAACCAGCAATGCACAAATGGGGGAGGGGCCTAAGAGTGTATTTGACCAATAGCTTTACTCCTTTTTCTTTCCACTAATTTTCTTATTCCATTGGTCAGTTTTATTGCACAGAAAAATAAAAAACTGTACTTCTGCCAGAGTTTACATACATCCTTTGATGTTGCTGTCTATTCCATACTATTTTGCATTTATAAGTATACACATGTGAATTTTCTTTTTGCAGATAGAGATTGTTATGAACTTATTATCAATGTTTTGTCCTCCGCTGTTTGAAACAATTGCTGCTATGGAGAATTATCATCCCAGGTTGGCTTTGAAGTGGCAACTTGGACGGATATTTGCACTGTTCCTCGGAAATCTGTACACATTTCTACTGGCTCTGATTGATGATGTGAATGGGAAAGTAAGACACATTTTTGTATATGAATAATGGTGCAGAAATATAAATGAACATCATAATATTATATTAAATATGAGAAAATTACATAACCACACTGTAACTTTTGGAAAAGCTGTTTTGTGACACAAAGTTTATTTCATAGAGTATTAGTTCCGTAAGAGTATTACATGCATATCTACAATGAATGAATCTACCAACGCACTATATATACAAAAGGACTTACGACGTTGAATGTGTAAAAAAGTTAAGTACCTGTGTTTATTCTGTATCCAAGGAGGACGCCATCTGCGCCCTCCGTTTACTTCCGCCGGGTCCCCCGCTCTGCTCCAGACTCCCGGTCGTCTCCCAACCCCGCCGACCGGGCTCTCATTCCACATGTAAAATGGCTGCCAGAGCTTGCCGCGGCTGCGCAGTCCACATAGATGTGAGTGCGGCTGCGAAGCTCTAGGGCCTCTCTTCCGATCCTTGCACAGGAGACAGCCTGTAGCGAGGACGCGGCGGGAGGAGCCCTAGAGCTGCGCAGCCGCACTTTTCTCAGGCCGTGATTATACTGCATCTGGTGCAGTAAGTAGTTAAATGACAAATGTATAAATGGCCTGTTATAATCAAACTCATATAAACATTTAAGCAAATTTCCCTAAACATTCGCCAATGTTATTCTAAGTAGTAGGCCAGCAGTTGGAGCTCATATATAAAACAGTATTTGTAATCCACAAGGAGCTTCACTCAGGAGAGCAGCAGCAGGAAGATGACACAAGCTGGATTATTAGATATATATGAATGATCCTCTTCTGATAGGCCTAGACACTCCAGAGCAGATTGTTAGGCCAATACAACAGTTTTTGTCTCTAGTCCCAACTAGAAACTGTGTTGCATAAGTCCCTGGGAGACCTGACAATGTGAAAGTCACAATCCAACAGGAATTACTCACTGCCAGTGAGTCACTGGCTCAGCTGGCTCTGTGAATCTGCAGGGCTGCAATGCAGGCAGTTGATCAGACATACCAATAAGCTGGATTCACTATCAGCCGGTCAGTAGCTTGCTTACAGATGAGGCAAACTGAAGCAGCCACGCGAAGTAATCTGTCACAGTCTGAATGTACTCCTCACAGACAGCTCAGTTCTGTGTGTGGAACACTGTGTAATCCCTCAGATCTCTCTCCAGTCTCTGCTCCCAGCTCACTGCAGTTTTTCTAGCAAATTCCTTGTTCTCTGAGCTAAGACTTTCTCTCATTGGCTACAAAATCTTTACAGTATACAAGTTGCTCTCCTATTGGTGAGAGGGATTTTCCACCTAGATGTAGGAGGGAGAATTGCAAACACAGCAAACTATCAACTGTTTCAGAGCTGAATTTCATAAAACTACAAATCCAAGCAATATTAGTATTACACAGAGAATACACTTTGCACAGGTACTGAATAGCCATGCTGGCAGGATGGCTACATCTAGTTTATCTCAATGGATGTATGTCTTTTTTTCAACTCAATTAACTATGCAACTGTAACTCAGGCTCCAAGAACTAGATAGTAGAAATTAAAATATTGATATTTCCACCAGGCAATAATACAGTCTGTAACCTGAAAATGAGGTAGCATAGTAGAAAGCACTGTACATTTGACTGTGTTATTTTCTAATGACTGTCCTGCTTTTAGCTAGCAGAGGAAATACACATAAGGAACCAAACCCTTATGTTAAACTATAACGCAACAAGTAATGGAAGCACTGCAATCCCTTTTATCGATCCAGCTGATGTGCCTAGAGGTCCGTGCTGGGAGACTGGTGTGGGAATCGTAAGTTATTTGTTCTTTTCTATTAACAAATCATATGTTGTTTGTTTCTATCTTTAACACATATGCTTTAGTTGTGTATACTCTGTAGGTAGCCTGTATGAATGAGCAATTATCTAACTGTGTTCATACATGCACTGCCAGGTAATTAATTAGCAATGAGGTTGTGTGTGGAGATTTGCATATTAGGAGAATTTTCTGCTCATGCCCAGTCAGGATTAGCTTGTTAAAATCAGTTGACTGTAATGGTTAGAGCTTAAGTTCAAAATAATTAAAGTGTACTCCAAATTACAAATACAAGGATAACTGTAACACTCTTACCTGTTGACAGTTCCAGTGGCGGAGCAAGCAGTGTCAGCCGCACAGTACAGCGGCAAAATTACGCTTCTGCCTCCTGCAGAGGCATCTTTGCAATTGTGTCCGATCATGCGCGTCCGTCCTGTGCTCTTAGGCGGATGCACGCGGCTCAGGGCCACTCTTATGCACTCCGGCGGCGATATTGATTGCTCAGCTGAGTAATCAATTAAAGTAATAGTTCATCATTACTCTGACTTGGCTGCAAGGGTTGTTGGGAGTTGCAGTTCATGTGTGTGGCTAATTAGGTTGAGTTTTGTATATAAGCACTTCATGGTCTTGAGTTCCCCGTCCGTTATAGCATTACCTGTCTTGGAAGGTGCTGGGTGCTGTCTTATCTTGTGGATACCGGTTGTGACCTTTGCTTGTACCTGGAATACGAATTTGGATTTCTGCCTGGACTGACTCGGAAACTGCCTTGACCCTGCCTTGCCTTATCCCCTTGTACCTTGCTTCTGTGATCTCTGTGTATGGCCTTTGGACTGTTTATTGGATATTCTATTGCCTGCTGATTCTATACTTCATCTTATCTGATCTGCTGTGTATGACCCTGGATTGTATTTGACGTTGCTTATCTTCCTGCTGCTATACTAAGAACTATCTTGAACTCTTACAGATTTGGTGGTTGTGCAGTTCTGGTGGTATCATTGCCCTCTTCCCCTCAGCTCCTATACTTTGCACACACAAGGCCTCAGTGTAACCAAAGTCAGGAAGATGCTACTCGGTCACCTCCTGTTCAAGTGGGGATGCGCCACATAGGGTGAAGAGTGCGGCGGAGATTGGAGCATAGGAGCTGATTGAGGGTGAGAATACTACCAGTACTCACATGGCCACCAGATCCTGACAATAACTAACTCAATAACTTAGAGTAATTTCCACAGGAGGCTTGCCTAATGCAATTTAATGCCCAAATAATCTCAAAATGTTTTAGGCAGTTTTAGAAATGGGTCACCACCACCATTGTCAGAGTGTCACTACCATTTGTGACCGAAGGCAGTAGTAAAGTGCAACTTTTTTCCCAACAAAAGCTGTACTGAATTACTGAATACAGTAAAAAACTAACTATCACGTTTGGTATAAGATGTATGCACAGAGGATCAGATTAGTCGTAGTCAAAACGTAAGCTAGGATCATACACGAGATATCAGATAGCTGCGGTACAATGGGCTGAGACAAAGGCTAGGTCATTTAACAGGCTAAGGCCATACATGGGTGGTCAGATGGCTGAGGTACAATAGGCTAAGACAAAAGCTAGGTCATTAAACAGACTAGGATCATACAGGGGTGGTCAGATGGCTGAGGTGCAATAGGCTGAGACAGAGTCGAGGTAAAGGAGTAGCAAAAGTCATACACAGTAAATCAGGAAAATAACAAACACTAGTCTAAAGGATAGATATATATCGCAAACACTTCATATATACAGTGGCTTGCAAAAGTATTCAGCCCCCTTGAAGTTTTCCACATTTAGTTACATTACTGCCACAAACATGAATCAATTTTATTGGAATTCCACGTGAAAGACCAATACAAAGTGGTGTACACGTGAGAAGTGGAACGAAAATCAAACATTCTTTTTTACAAATAAATAACTGCAAAGTGGGGTGTGCGTAATTATTCAGCCCCCTGAGTCAATACTTTGTAGAACCACCTTTTGCTGCAATTACTGCTGCCAGTCTTTTAGGGTATGTCTCTACCAGCTTTGCACATCTAGAGACTGAAATCCTTGCCCATTCTTCTTTGCAAAACAGCTCCAGCTCAGTCAGATTAGATGGACAGCGTTTGTGAACAGCAGTTTTCAGTTCTTGCCACAGATTCTCGATTGGATTTAGATCTGGACTTTGACTGTGCCATTCTAACACATGGATATGTGTTGTTTTAAACCATTCCATTGTTGCCCTGGCTTTAGGTTTAACGTTGTTGTCCTGCTGGAAGGTGAACCTCCATCCCAGTCTCAAGTTTTTTGCAAACTCCAAGGGTTTTTCTTCCAAGATTGCCCTGTATTTGGCTCCATCCATCTTCCCATCAATTCTGAACAGCTTCCCTGTCCCTGCTGAAGAGAAGCACCCCCAGAGCATGATGCTGCCACCACCATATTTGACAGTGGGGATGGTGTGTTCAGAGTGATGTGCAGTGTTAGTTTTCCGCCACAAATAGCGTTTTACATTTTGGCCAGAAAGTTCCATTATGGTCTCATCTGACCAGAGCATCTTCTTCCACATGTTTGCTGTGTCCCCCACCTGCCTTGTGGCAAACTGCAAACGGGACTTCTTATGCTTTTCTGTTAATAATGGCTTTCTTCTTGCCACTCTTCCATAAAGGCCAACTTTGTGCAGTGCACAACTAATAGTTGTCCTATGGACAGATTCCCCCACCTGAGCTGTAGATCTCTGCAGCTTGTCCAGAGTCACCATGGGCCTCTTGACTGCATTTCTGATCAGCGCTCTCCTTTTTCGGCCTGTGAGTTTAGGTGGACGGCCTTGTCTTGGTAGGTTTACAGTTGTGCCACACTCCTTCCATTTCTGAATGATCGCTTGAACAGTGCTCTGTGAGATGTTCAAGGCTTTGGCAATCTATTTGTAGCCTAAGCCTGCTTTAAATTTCTCAACAACTTTATCCCTGACCTGTCTGGTGTGTTCTTTGGACTTCATGGTGTTGTTGCTCCCAATATTCTCTTAGAAAACCTCTGAGGCTGTCACAGAGCAGCTGTATTTGTACTGACATTAGATTACACACAGGTGCACTCTATTTAGTCATTAGCACTCATCAGGCAATGTCTATGGGCAACTGACTGCACTCAGACCAAAGGGGGCTGAATAATTACGCACACACCACTTTGCAGTTATTTGTAAAAAATGATTGGAATCATGTATGATTTTAGTTCCACTTCTCACGTGTACCCCACTTTGTATTGGTCTTTCACGTGGAATTCCAATAAAATTGATTTATGTTTGTGGCAGTAATATTATTATTATTATTATTATTATTTAGTATTTATATAGCGCCGACATATTACGCAGCGCTGTACAATGTATATATATATATATCTTGTCACTAACTGTCCCTCAAAGGAGCTCACAATCTAATCCCTACCATTGCCGTATATCTATATATTATGTAGTGTAAGTACTGTAGTCTAGGGCCAATTTTTTAGGGGGAGCCAATTAACTTATCCGTATGTTTATTTTTGGAATGTGGGAGGAACCCGGAGTGCCCGGAGGAAACCCACGCAGACACGGAGAGAACATACAAACTCTTTGCAGATAGTGCCCTGGCTGGGATTCAAACCGGGGACCCAGCGCTGCAAGGCGAGAGAGCTAACCACTACGCCACCGTGCTGCCAAAATGTGGAAAACTTCAAGAGCACCGAATACTTTTGCAAGCCACTGGTATCTATCAGAGCAACAAGACTAATAACATACAATAATATCACAGAGTGCCCAGCATCAGCGTACTGATTGCTATCATGGGCAATGACGGACTGCAGCCCAAGGGCTTAAATACAGGATCAAAGGCCTGCCCTCAGAAAAACCAGCCAATCACAACAGCTAATAGAGAGCAGCTGACCAATAAAATCTCATTAGCCAGAAAGTGACAGCTGACACTAATCTAGAGGCCGTCTCAGAGCACAAAAGCTTCGCACGCGTCCGGCTGAGGAGACTGGAGGAAAATGCAGGCTCAGCCACGACCTTAGGGGAGCCGGGGATGCCGCTGGAAGAAATGCTCTGCAAAGCTCTGTTTCTGGAGCTGCTGACAAGTAATAGTGTTACACTAACTGAGATAATCTCAGTAAGATTCAAATCCATCCTCACTCTAAAGAAGAAAGTGTTTAATTGTCATCCGTGGGCCTGTTAAATAGTTTTGTTTTTTTTAATCACTTATGCCTGGTACACACTATGCAATTTTCCCATCAGATGGATGGGAAATTTCTAGTCATTCAATAATTTCAATTAAAATTAATAAGCATGTCCAATCTGCTTCCAGTCAGGAAAGGGATCTATTCTGAGATCAGAACTTCACAAAAAGTGTACCAGGCATCGGTTTGACACTCAGGAAAACGAAACGCATGTAAACCTCCTCCAGTAATAATGATTTAAACTCCCCTACATTTTACACAGACTAACACATTTTGGGTGAGTTGTGTTTTTTTAATTATCATTTGGCATTTACATAGCACTGAGATCTTTCTCACCGACCACAGAGTTTATGTGATATGTATCAGAGCATTGGGTTTTCATTTTTTTTACAATACATTGACTGCTGGAATTTTTTGTATTTGATATGATTTGAATATTAGTTTAAGGATGCCTACATTGCTGGTCCCTGTAAGGTAGTATGGTTGATGTAAGGATAGAGGAAATGTTGAGAATCCTACCTAATAATAGACAAGTGTCTCTGCATCCCATGTCCCTGTGTCAGTGCTTTTTCCGTTATGGGCATGTACAGGGATGCAGAAACACTGCCGAGAGCTGGGGGATAATGACGTGGAGCAGAAGAGGACGCGTCCAGAAGGGGGGGCGGGCATGTGCGGCGCGCGCGGCTAATGAAAGGGAGAGAGCAGTGCGGGCAGGGGGTTGGTTGCGGCCACAGTCTAGCGCCTGTTTTTAAACTGGCCTTAGGCCTAGTAGTTAATATTAGGTTTTGTTAAGATGTCAGTGGTAAAATTACAGTAAGTATGAAAGTCATTGATAGGATTACATAAGTAGACCTAAAATCAATGGAAAGTTTTTGTTTAACTTATATGGACTATATAACGATTTGCAGTGCATTGCCAAACTGCATTGCACCCCGAAAAAACGTTTTTACAGTATTATTATTTTTTCATTTACATGGCCATGTTTGCTGTGGGGGATGAGGGAGGGGTACCATTCTAGGTAGCCTTGCTATTGGGGGTGGGGCAGGCCCAGATTTACCTCCTAGGAGCCTATAGGCACAGATGTTCTGGCACCCTAGACTTCACCAGTCTCCGACCCACAAACCTACCGCCGAACCGCACCACAAGTGTGCTGGCTGGCCCAGCTATCTGCTCTTTGCAACTTCCCCTGCAAAATGTAGTTATCCACAGCTGTCCCTTAGCATTAGGTAGCCAGAGTAATCCACCATTTATGCTCTGCTTGGGACTCTGCATAGGGAAGGAGGTAGAGAGGCACTCAGGTAAAGGAGTAAACCGCCTCTTCATCATCAGGCGCCTGTAGGCATGTGCCTTATGGAAAATCCAGCCCTGGGGTGGGGGTTGCATGGGACACCTTTGCTAAGGAGTGAATAGGGGGATGTTAAGGTAATCGCCATGTGGCCCTGATGGCCTCTGAACTCTTTTATCAGCTCAGCACCGAGCTCCCAGAAGGGAGAAGTACATCAGGCACTGACCAAGTCTATATCTACATAGCCTTACTCTGCTCTCACTTAGCCTGGAGCTTGGTGTCACTCCCTCTACTGGTGACGGAGCTGGGAAAAAAGGGCGCAGGCAGCTAGTGGACAAAAAGGGCGCCGCCATTCACTCCCATAATAAATAACGTTTAATGGGCGCCGAGCAGGAAAAAAGGGCGCCGGAGCTAAATAAAGTTTACAAACAGCGCCCGGAGCTAAATAAAGTTTACAAACGGCGCCCGGAGCTGTTTAATGATTTATAACTGAGCTTGTGGTGATTTACGTTTATAAAATGCACCCGTGCCGAATAACGTTTATAAAAATACTAAACATATTTATCTTATTTAAATAATTAAAACATTTTTATTTAAAGTTTTATCCCTTACTCTTTGTAAAACATTATTATTCACAAAATAAAGTGATCAGTACGTAACGTAAATTGCAAAATATTTTTTGCATCCACAATTAGTAAAACATTATTATCCACATAATAAAGAGGGGTCTTAGGTTTAGGCACCAACAGGGGGGTCTTAGGTTTAGGCACCAACAGGGGGGTCTTAGGTTTAGGCACCAACAGGGGGGTCTTAGGTTTAGGCACCAACAGGGGGGTCTTAGGTTTAGGCACCAACAGGGGGGTCTGGGGGTTAGGGGTAGGTACAGGGAGGTTTACTTAGGCACCAACAGGGGGGGTCTTAGGTTTAGGCACCAACAGGGGGGTCTTAGGTTTAGGCACCAACAGGGGGGTCTTAGGTTTAGGCACCAACAGGGGGGTCTTAGGTTTAGGCACCAACAGGGGGGTCTCGGGGTTAGGGATAGGTACAGGGAGGGTTCTGTGTAAGAGTAGGCTTAGGTATAGTTTTAGTAAAATTTTAGTAATAATTAGTAATGTTTTACAACACTTATTACGAACGTAGTTATATTTATATCATCGTTATAAAGAATATTTTCAGATTTTATTATAAGAACAAACCATAAATGAAGGTTATTCACAATAATTTACAATTATAACAATGAAACATATATTATTGTTTTTTTTAATAAACGTAATTATAAGTTTAACTTTTGAAACAGGGAAGATTAACATTCTTAATAAACATTATTTAATGATTTATAATTTTGTTAAACATTATTTGTAAACGAAATATAGCACACTATTTTTATAAACCCTATTAATGATTAATTATTATTTAGAGTTTACACCCCGCGCCCTTTTTGTCCGGGCGCCCTTTTTGTACGTACGCATTGGTGACACCTACCACCTACCGCACTCCCCTATTGACGCCACTGGGTTGAATTATAAATTACATTGGCATTTGTGTTTACAACATTTAATTATTTTTATCTTCAGCTGCTGCTATGAATAAAACAGATGCATAACTATTTTATACAGGAGTTTGTGAAGCTGACTGTCTCAGATGTACAAATGACGTACATCATGATTCTTGTGGGAGACTTTTTGAGAGCCGTCATAGTGAGATTTCTCAACAACTGCTGGTGCTGGGATCTGGAATCTGGATTTGTAAGTTCCTTTTTTGCTAGAGAAATAAATAGATGCACAGAACTGATCTTGTTGGTTCTGAAAATGTCTAACAATATTGTTTATTTTACCTTGCAACAATTATGCTGTAAAAGTATGATACAAGGAGGGAAAGTGTTAAATCCCCTGCTGATTTTGCTTGGTTGCTCTCTGACTAAGAAATGAGCAGTCTATCATTTTAATGGTAGGTCTATTGTAACTGTGGGAGACAGAATAACAACAAAGAAGCCTCAAAAACCCAATGCCCCAAAGTTAGAACTTGATGTGCAATGTAATGAGCAAAATAAATATTTGATCCCCTATCAAAAGACTTGGTGGCAAAACCCTTGTTAGTAGTCACAGAGTTCAGACATTTCTTGTAGCTAACAACCAAGTTTGCACACATCTCAGGAGGGATTTTGGGTATATGTATTGTATCAAATAAAGTACTATTCCCCATCCGAGATGGGAAGGGGGGGGGGGGGGAATTTGCATTAGCATTGCAGCTATAGGGACACCCATATCAGGTGCTATGCACCCGCATCTGTTCGTCGAGATGACCTGCTACGGGCATTTGTCTCACTCAGCTTTGCAGATCCTTTTCAAGTCAGTAAGGTTTTGAGGGTGATGAACTTGAACCTTCAGCTCCCTCCACAAATTTTCTAGTTCATTAAGGTCTGGAAACTGGCGAGACCACTCCAGGACCTTTATGTGCCTCTTCTTGACCCACTCTTTTGTTGCCTTGGCCATGTGTTTTTGGTCATTGTCACACTGGAAGACCCATCCACGACCCATGTTCAGTACTCTGCCTAAGGGAGGTCCTCATCCCAAGCCTTAAAGGGAACCAGAGACGAAGCATACCTAAAAAATGGAAAAAGATTTTATACATACCTGGGGCTTCCTCCAGCCCCATAAGCCTGGATCGCTCCCACGCCGCCATCCTCCGCTGCCTCTATTGCTGCTGCCGGTTCCCGTCACTTCCGCCAGACGCGACCAGCTGTACGCATGCGCAGGGGTTCCCTCCGGCTTTGTACGCATGCGCCTGCACAGTACGGAGGGAGCGCACTGCACTTGCTTCGACTGGCTCGGCTGACGGAAATTACGGGACCCGGTACCGGCGGACAGGGGCATCGGAGGACGGCGGCGTGGGAGCGATCCTGGCTTATGGAGCTGGAGGAAGCCCCTGGTATGTATAAGGTCCCTCAATAGCCAATCTCAGTCGGGTCCACTCTACTGCACAGGCGCTGTACATTATTAATCAGCATTATTCTGCACATTTACCTTATACATACACTTATCCTTCCTAATAATTGGTAAGTGTTCCCGCGTCCCATGTCCGTGTGTCAGTGCTTTTTGTCTCTGCGCATGTGCATGGAGGGACGCAGAGACACTGCCAAGAGCTGGGGGGAATGACGCGCGGCAGTGGAGGACCCGCCCCGAAGGGGGGCGGACGGATGTGCGCATGATGTGCGCGTGCATGAGCGGCGCGCGATGTTTGTATAAGAGAGTTACCAGTGCGGGGAGGGCACCGCCACAGCCTAGCGCCCACTTTTAATAAACTTCTACTTCCATAAGTGTTAAAAATGCAAGTTCACCCTCTGTAAAAGCTTAATATTAGCAATGTACTACTGGTCTTTACTGGTCTTTGAAGAGTAGCCCTGTGCTACATAGTATATGTACATAGTATATTGTAAAATACTAACATTGACTTTGTATTATTTTAAAGGACATCTGAAGCGAGAGATATATGGAGGCTGCCATATGTATTTCCAGTTTCCTGACAGTCTTCCTGATATTTCATGCATCACTAGAGTCTGAATCACATACCTGAAACAAGCATGAAGCAAATTCAGTCAGACTTCAGTCAGAGCACCTGGCCAAAGGTATAAGAGGCAGAATATCATCATGACAGCCAGGCAATATGTAATGTTAAAAGGAAATAAATATAGCAACCTTCATATCCCTCTCACTTTAGGTGTCCTTTAAAATCTCATTGGTCTTAAATGACGTATTGTCATCTTTACGTCTTCTTTCTTCTTTTACAGCCATCATATGCTGAATTTGCTATCAGTGACAATGTTCTTGGTCTAGTTTTCAATCAAGGCATGATATGGTAAGGTCTATTAGTTTGCATTCTGAGAAAAACCATGCAATAATGTTACCATAACAACCAACATCTGTTGGAGCAGACCAGAGTTTTGTGTGTATGTTCACTGTTCATTGAAATACAAGTTGCTGTAATACTGAAACATACATCTTATGCTAAGTATACACCATACAATTTTCTGATGTTCTTATCTTTTCTTATCGATTTCCATTCACTTCTATGAGAAATCAACCAGAAAAACAATTGAAAATGAGATCGAACATGATGGAAATTATCTATTGAACCATCTATCTAACAGAAAATTGTATTGTGTGTACCTAGCAGGTTCACATTGAATGGATTCACACCATGGATCGCGACATCGGATGCATGCTAAGCATCTACGCATGACCCCCTTGTTCACAGAATGTCTAGTGTGTCTCTGTTGCATCAGACATGTCTAAAATAGCATGCTTTCTATGACATGTCTGTGTCTGGAAAAAAAATGCAGGCCGGAAGTTTATGTCGATCATTGCAATGGACATCTGACAGAACAAACATGTTGAATAGATCCTATGTATTGTAATTCTGAAGCAATCTGAAAAAAAAAGTTAGATACCCTATAGAGAGGGACGACTCTAGATCCTATAGCAGGGGACCCCAACCTTTTCCGGCCCGGGGACCACTTTCTGCCCAAATTTTTCTCCGGGGACCGTGGGGGGGGGGGGGGGGGGTAGGGGTGTGTTGGGTTGGCTGGGTATTGCGTCCTAGTGGACAGTGTCATGCGCAGTGGGTTACAAGGGGGGGGGGGGTCTGGGGTGCGGCGGCATAGCTAGCATAGTTGCCCCAGTATAGGGAGTTTAGTTGCCCCAGTAGGCTAGTATAGTTACCCCAGTATAGCTAGTACTGTGCCCCAGTATAGCTAGTATAGTGTCCCAGTATTGCTAGTATAGTGGCCGGTATAGCTAGTATACTCCCAGTATGGGTAGGTAGTGCCCCAGTATAGCTACTATAGTGCCAGTATAGCTAATATAGTGCCCAGTATAGCTAAGATAGTGCCCAGTATAACTAGTATAGTGCCCAGTATAGGTAGGTAGCGCCCCAGTATAGCTAGTATAGTGACCCAGTATGGCTAGTATAGTGCCCAGTATAACTAGTATAGTGTCCCAGTATAGCTAGTATAGTGCCCAGTATGGCTAGTATAGTGCCCAGCATAGGTAGGTAGTGCCCCAGTATAGCTAGTATAGGGCCCCAGTATGGCTAGTATAGTGCCCAGTATGGCTAGTATAGTGCCCAGTATAGCTAGTATAGTGCCCAGTATAGGTAGGTAGTGCTCCAGTATAGCTAGTATAGTGCCCAATATGGCTAGTATAGTGCCCAGTATAGCTAGTATAGCGCCCAGTATGGCTAGTATAGTGCCAAGTATGGCTAGTATAGTGACCAGAATAGCTAGTATTGCACCCTAGTATGGGTAGGCAGTGACCCCCCCCCCCCCCCCCCCGCCGTCCCCTCCCCACGGCCGCCGCTGCTGTTACTTGAGCGCAGCGGGCGCTTCCTCTATATTCCCTTCTGCCCACGTAATAACTGATTCCCAGCAGCGCGCCCGGTGGCTGCTGTGATGAGTAGGAAGCAGGAGAGAGCGGTTCCCACAGTAACTGCGATACACATCGCCGCTACAGAAAGCCGCTGCCCTGCTTCCTGCTCATCACAGCAGCCGCCGGGCGCGCTGCTGGTAATCAGTTATTACGTGGGCAGAAGGGAATATAGAGGAAGCGGCCGCTGCGCTAAGGTAACAGCAGCGGTGGCAGCAGGGAGGGGACGGCGGGGGGGATTGGGGACAAGAGGACAGTCCCGTGGCCGGACCAGCAGTGGGCCGCGGACCACAGGTTGGGGACCCCTCTATAGTATAGAGCCTTCCCAAGCCTCTCTCCATGTCTTTATTCTACTGCTGTCCACATTGAAGTTATTTGATCAATGGTTTGAATACACCTTGGGGAGTCTTTGGAAGGCTTTGGAAGCACTCTTGTCCCCATAGTGCTTCTGAAGATGGGTGGCCCTGTACAGTGCATGTGTGAATGCGCACTCGTGCATGCGCAGTATGGAGTCGTCCATCTTTGGAAGCACCCAGGGAGCACTGCTGGACATTATTTGCTATGCTATGCTAACTTATACAATTTTACCTTTCTTTAAATGAAATGAAAGCATTAAAGTGGAACGATGAGGATCTGTTGTAAGGCACAGACTCCTTTTTTACTTCTTTTACTGATTCAAACTGATCTTTAAGAATTATTTTTCAAGAAATTAGGCACCTGAAAATCAAACATAAAAGTGTTTCCCCCACTTCCAGCTGAACATCCTGTCCTGGTGGGCAAGTCTGTTACTTGTGTGTACATCTCCCGCATGTGATATATATATATTACTACCAACACTAACAAGTAGTAGGGCAAAGTTTTTGGTGGTCAGTGATTTGTCCAGACCACCAACTCGATCTTGCAGAGAAAAGACGCTCCCGGTTTGCATTGCGTTGCAGAGCAGAAAGAGAGCTGACCAAGAAATAATGCAAGTTGGGAGGAGGCGCCCCAAATGATATCTTGTGATAAGAGGTTAAGATTTTTATTGTTAGACACCAATATGACACATGACCTGCCTGCTTCCTCAGGTCAATACAAGGCAATGTCTGAGCGATGTATCTCAGTGTCAGAGCGCCACTCTCTCATATTGACCTGAGGATACAGGCAGGTCCTGTGAAACACGTTGTCTTTTTATTGGTTTCTAACAAAAATCTTAACCGCTTATCACGAGGTAAGACTGTTCCTATTACTAAGCTCCACTCACTACACATTGTAGCATCCTGCTGTCAGGCTTGACTGGCTACTAGCTATAGGTCAGACTGTATGCTCATATGACTAACCTATAACCCAGCCCTAACACCTGCGTAAACTCCTGCATAATTAACAAACTGCAATACCCTGCAGGCAGATGTAGCATTCAACCTAGCAAATAGCATTCACCGAACACCGCAAGGTAATGTTAACACAGTATACTTGAATAGTCACCTGAGGCCTATGGGCTGAGGCAATCCAGACGTAGTCAATGCAGGCCGGGATCAGGGCAGGCAGTGTTCATGCAAGGTCCTTAAACAATCTGAGGTTGGCAACAGGAAGTTCAGTAAAGATGCAAGGTCAGGTACAAGCCGGGTCAGTTACAGGTGATCAGAAGAAATGTAGTCAGGTGCAATCCGGGTCAGCAACAGGTAATCAGATCTGCAAGAAGCTTGGTCAAGAGACAGACATAAATCTGCAGCAAAACAAGCCCAGCATAGGCTATCACGGGCGAAGACTGAGGGCACTACCTTACTCTTATACTAGGGCTAACCAATCAACAGAAACGGAATCCAAAACAACAGATCACTCTGCGGTGTGTCAGCAAGTCAGCTGACAAACCGGTACGCATGCTGCTACTGTTTACAGTGGCGGAGCGGGTACTGAGGACGCGTCCGCCATTTGGCCAATAGGGAAGGAGCGCCATGTGCTCCACTGACATCAGAGCTTCGCCGAGACCCAGACGCTTGCGCCTCAGCGTGGGTCTCGGCGTTCCACCGCCATATGCGGCAAGGTTTTACACCTACATTGTCTCCTCCCCCATCCCAGGGGTTTCCTCTGCCACTACATCCAGTGGTTCTATGTTTTTTCTGAAGCGCAACCCACATTGACCCAACCAAGTCATAGTAATCGTGTGGAGAAGATCTTTCTCCACATGCCTGAAATCACCTATAGCAACCCATGTTTGTGAGTAGGGATGCTCATTCGGATTCTGCGGAAATACAATTTCCGAAAATTCCAGAATGCGGAAATCGGTAATACAAGTCCGGCAGGCCGATTTCCGCTGGAAAATGTGGACATTTCCACCAACGTTACCATAAATTTTCTCAAGAACTATAAGGTCTTTTTGAACCTTTATTTGCATCCTGTTTACAAGATTTGTGTTTCTAGAACTTAAGGGGGCTTTGCTATTAACCACTAAAGTCGGCGGATTTTTACTGTAATGTAAAATGCAGAAAATCTGCATTATCCGATATGCGGTAATTTTAAGCCAATCAGAAGACTCAGAATGAATAAACAAATCAGAGAATGGGGATTTAGGCGGAAATTTCCACATTCTCTGATTGGCTTATTCATTCTGAGTCTTCTGATTGGCTTAAAATTACCGCATATCGGATAATGCAGATTTTCTGCATTTTACATTACAGTAAAAATCTGCAGATTTTAGTGGTTAATAGCAAAGCTCCCGTAAGTCCTAGAAACACCACATTTTCAGGGTTTATTAAACAGAACCTTGTAAAAAAAGATGCAAAAAATAAGTTTTCAAAAAGACCTTATAGTTTTTGAGAAAATCGATGTTAAAGTCGGGGGAAATTTCACAGAAATACTACACTTTTGGTGCTCCTGGTGCTCTTTTTTATCTCCTTTTTCTTGGATACCTCGGTTTCCAAACCTGAAATTCATCTATCCAGAATGAACAAGAAATAGGTGCTCAGTGGATAGTTTTACTTCAGATAACTCACAAGTCTATTATTATTTAAAAATAAAAATGTTATGTCGCCGCGCTGTAATTCAATGTGAAACCGTTCCACTTAATTGGCAGCAAGGTAATTAATTGGGGTTTTACACTCTCATCCCCTTCGAGCAATATATGAGAAAAATATATATAATACCTGCGCCTTTACATATCAATTATGCAATTTGGAGTTAATAAAATGTAAATTTATTCAAAATACACCAGTAGTCTTAAAAGTTGATCTCAATAAATCCCACACATAAATTCATACCTATTCAATAAATGCACTAATCAATACTGGCCAGTATCAAAGAACTTGCTGTGCACTGCAGTGCTAAAATATGAAAAAATGACTAAAAAATGCCTAAAAAATGCCTAGAAAATGACTGAAGTCTCTTCCCTTGCTGACATACAGCTTCTTCTGACAGTAATCAGTTTGGTATTATATAGTTCGCTGACATGCAACTTCTAAAAATGATCAGTTGTTCCAATGGTAGGGTTAAGGAAGATGAAAGATGAAAAAATGACTAAAAAATGCCTAGAAAATGACTAAAAAATGCCTAAAAAATGCCTAGAAAATGACTGAAGTTTCTTCCCTTGCTGACATACAGCTTCTTCTGAGAGTAATCAGTTTGGTATTATATAGTTCGCTGACATGCAACTTCTTCTAAAAAATGATCAGTTGTTCCAATGGTAGGGTTTAAGGCTTTGGATAGCCCACACACTCACGGTTCCGTTGCTTAGCTTGGATACTTCCTCTATTATTATTTATATAGCGCCAACATCTTCATAGCTTTACACAGTATATATAGTCTTGTCTTCAACTGTCCCTCAGAGGAGCTCACAATCTTATCCTTACCATAGTCACATGTCTATGTATGTATTGTGTAGTGTATCATAGTCTAAGGCCAATTTAGGTGAAGCCAATTAACTTATCTGTATGTTTTTGGGATGTAGAAGGCTGGGATTCAAACCGGTGGCCCAGGACTGCAGGGCGAGAGTGCTAACCACTACACCACTGTGCCGCACACTAAGCCTACCAAGCTTTGGTGCAGAATTTGTGCTTGGAGTGAAGGTACATACAAACATCAATCTTAATTGGCCAATTTTACCTTTTCAATGTAGTATGACAGCTTACCTACAATATATGTTCAAAGTATTTAATATCTGTTGTTTCGCATTTTACACGAAAGTGGTAAGATTGGCCAATCAAGGTTGGATGTGTGTATGCATCTTTATTCTTAAAGAACACCTGAAGTAAGAGGGATATGGAGGCTGCCATATTTATTTCCTTTACACAATACCAGTTGCCTGGCTCTCCTGCTGATCCTCTGCCACTAATACTTTTAGCCATAGATCCTGAAAAAAGCATGCAGCACATCAGGTGTTTCTGACAATATTGTCAGAACTGACAAGATTAGCCGCATGCTTGTTTCTGAGGTGATTCATACACTACTGCAGCCAAAAAGACCAGCAGGGCTGCCAGGCAACTGGTATTATTTAAAAGGAAATACATATGGCAACCTCCATATACTTCTGGCTTCAGGTTCCCTTTAATTAGAACTACAGATTGGCATGGTGAAAAAAGTACTCATCTACATTACAGCAGACCTTTCACTAGAGCTGATATTTACAGACAGATAGATGTTTAGATTGGTACCATTATAAGCACAGCTCAAAAAGTAAGAGAACAGAGGCGCCAGCAGAATAAAAGTGGATAAAACCTTTAAAATTTGCTTGGAGGAAGCGGTGGACTTACCTCCATAAAGCAGACACGAAAGACTGTCTGAAAAGTAGCAATCACATTAGCAAACTGAGGCGCTACACCTGCTACTGCTGGAATTCTGTTTTGTCCCCACTTTATTGCCTGATGAAGCGGGCTCGGCCTGCGAAACGCATTGCACTTTTGGGGTACCATATAATAAATGTGATTGCTACTTTTCATACAGTCTTTCGTGTCTGCTTTATGGAGGTAAGTCCACCGCTTCCTCCAAGCAAATTTTAAAGGTTTTATCCACTTTTATTCTGCTGGCGCCTCTGTTCTCCTACTGCAAAATCGTGTCCACCCCTGGTGGAGGGGTGATCTACCCCTTTTTTCTCATCTACAGAGAGCGACTTCTTAATCATGAGTGAGGACAGGTCTAATCTCCTCACCTGCCTATACAGTGGTTGCCTGTGTGGTAACCCACGTTTGTGAGTATATTCTTCTCACTGATTTGCCTTACTTCGTTTATGTTTTAACATACTACACTATATTGGGCTCTCGGTTTCTCTATATTTTAGTTCAAAAAGTAAGTCAATCATATCCCAAACAGATATGAATTTTCATCAGAATTCCACTTTGAGTAATTGTATATTCGTTTACTTATAGGGAAGAATGGAACGTTCACAAATTAAGTCATCTGTTTGTTGTAATAACTGTACCCATGTGTCATTTGCAGGATGGGCGTATTTTATGCACCCGGGCTGATCATTGTAAACATCCTTCGTATCGTCTCTTCCATGTACTTACAGTGCTGGGCAGTAATGAGCAGTAATGTTCCACAAGAACGTGTCTTCAAAGCATCAAAATCAAACAATTTTTACATGGCTCTTCTCTTGCTTGTGTTCTTTATGAGTGTGCTGCCTGTTACATATACAGTAATGAGCATAACTCCATCCTTTGACTGTGGACCTTTCAGGTAATAAAAACCATTAACAGGCAGACAGACAGGCAGACAGACAGACAGGCAGACAGGCAGACAGGCAGACAGGCAGACAGGCAGACAGACAGACAGACAGACAGACAGACAGACAGACAGACAGACAGACAGACAGACAGATAGATAGATAGATAGATAGATAGATAGATAGATAGATAGATAGATAGATAGATAGATAGGTGCTTTTGGGGTTCAGCTAGATGGTAATATGGAATAGAAGTCTACTAGAAGAACTACTCAGTAAGGCCAAAGCTCTGAAAAGGATTATGTAAGGTGGCACATTATGACTTAAAATATTTCAGATATTGAAGACTGTCAGTAGCTATGTCTGTCAGTGATATGGCAACAACCAATACGGTTCATTACAGCAACTTGAAGGTCAGTTGAGTTCATCTTGTAGATGATGTAGTGGCCCATAAGTAAGGCACATGAGACATGATGTTATGCACTGACCTTTGTTTTACCCTTGGTCAGTGCATAACATCATGTAACAACAATTACTTCTGCTAGTCCTTTCCAGTATACATTATCTACAAGCACAGCAAAGACTAAATATTTGCATCAAGCATAGGGTTGTATGACCAACATAAGTTGTCATATAAACAGAATGTAGCAGGCACCGCAGTAGAAGAAGTGACAAGCAGGGGCACTGGGTGCAAGTGCCCCTGACAAAGGATTTGAAGGTCTGCAATTTTTGAAAACGGCTTATCTGGGACATGGCACCATCTCTATATTTATATGGGAGCTGGATAGTGTAGTAGTGGATAGTGTAGTAAGGGCAGGCTCCAGACAACTCTGTTTACTATGTGTTTCTGCTGCAATGTGTTCACTGTAGAATTGAACCACGGATTACCTTGACAAGGTGTCAGTGGTATAACTACAGACTTGTGGCCCCTAATGTGGAATTTGCACATGCCGCCTCCCCTAACCAATTCGGCTCCCTATCTCCTTGCAAAATACATCAGCTCCTACAGTCCTATAGCTCTACTCCTACTATCACTCCTACAGTCAAGTTACCAGGGTAATGCGCACATTGCTATAGTAACGCGTGGTACGCTACTTGGGTTGCCATAGCAACACACATATTACCTTGATAACATGCATTGCATTAATTGCATAACATGCACTATTGCCCTATCGTTTGTTCTGGTAAAATTGCTGTGTGTTGCTTGTGAACGGCAAATGTACTGGCAGTTTGTGCATCGGGCCACATGTATCCTCAGATGCCAAATTTAAAGGGGCACTACAGCGAAAAACTGGAAAATTTAAAATATGTGCAAACATATACATATACATATGTTTGCACATATTTTAAATGTTATAGTTTTTCGCTATAGTGCCCCTTTAAGTAGTCATGTTTCCTCAGATATCAGAATTAAGCAGTCAGGAAACCCCAGACTTTACAATTAGGTAGCCTTGCCAACAGACATTAGATGCTGTAGCTAAGGACCCCTAGATATAAGTTTTACTGTAGATAGTCATGCGCCCCCAGATAACAGGAATAGGAATAGCTATTAGCAAGTTACAAATGCTCATCTGTGTAGGAAATACTTGTTCCATCCATGTGTTTTATATAGTTAGTAGTAGTTATATAGTAGTAGTAGTAGTATAGTAGCTTTACCAACTATACACTTGCAAATTATGGTTTTCATGCTAAACAAAATGTAATTTTCTATTTTCTCTTTTGGTTTCTAAGTGGAAAAAACAGGATGTATGATGTTCTACAGGAAACCATTGAAAAGGACTTTCCAGCCTTTGTTACTGTAGTATTTGGCTATGCTTCTAATCCAGGAGTAATCATAGCAGCAGCTCTTCTAATGGTGTAAGTAGTATCAGACACTTCATATGAGGTAACAATGTGTGGGCATCCTCTAATTTTCATAATTTTTCAAATGCCCCTTTTATACCAGTAACTGTGAACACACAAACATTAGTTATTCACACAGGACTCCTGTAGGCCATTCCATTAGCCTTTCTATTTAGGGAAGATATTTGGGCACCCTAAGGTGTACCAGCCCACATG
Organism: Hyperolius riggenbachi; assembly: GCF_040937935.1. Lineage (NCBI taxonomy): Eukaryota > Metazoa > Chordata > Amphibia > Anura > Hyperoliidae > Hyperolius > Hyperolius riggenbachi. The sequence continues at coordinate 417,351,584 of NC_090646.1, forward strand.
ATCCATGATATAGGGTGGGCTCTGGAAGAGAGTGGCAGCAAAGCCTCCCCTTCTCCACCTGAGCCCTTGCCAGTCCATGGACAAGGGTCTCTTCCCTACCTCCAGTGTCTGGGAGGAGGTTAGGGTCCTGTGGGAGTTCATGGTGGAATCTGGTCACCTTTAACGAGATGACCCCCAGTTGTCTACCCCAGTTGAAATGGGGTACTAATTACCAACTTCCACACAGAGGTAAAAACAAAAGTAAAACAGCGACAAAATAATTAATCATTAATAATTATTGTATTTTTTGAACCATAAGACTCACTTTTGCTCTCCCAAAAGTGGGTGTAAAAATTCAGTGCGTCTTATGGTCTGAAGGTGTCCCCCATAAGTGCCCAACCTGGCAAATAATCTTTAAAGTGTTACTGTCAGGCATAAAATAAAAAAATCAATTATTTATTGTTATCTGGTAAACAAGTAATAAGAATGCCAAACAGGCAATCCATAAGCTAAAATAACTATTACTTTTCTTGTTGATAAATGATCATTCCCCAGTTTACCAAACTCTTATTTGGTACACACAAAATTTGGTACACAGAAAGGAGGTTGCAGGGCATGCTGGGTTGTCCTTTTTTGCTTCTCTACTTACCCTCAGACTTAACCAATGCAGCCTAATTGGCTGAGGTCTCTTTGCCTCCTGTTTTCCCCTCCCACACATCTGTTCCTCTCTGATTGGCCAATATTTATCATGCTGAGACAATGCACATTCTATATTGAAGAGGAGAGTAAGGGAGGAAATTACATCAGGATTGGCTTCAAAATAGCCACAGCTAAAATGGGAAATGCTAAGAAGGATTTTCTCTTTTTTACTGTAGAAAAACCCAGGCCCGGACTTACCTCACAGGAGCCTGTAAGCACAGATGTCCTGGCATCCTAGACTTCGCCCACCCATGAACCTTCAAACCCTCACCTAACCCCACTGCAAGTGTGCTGGCTGACCCAGCTGTCACTTCTCCCACACTTCCCTTGCCCGTCATAGGTAGCTACAGGTGTCCCTTAATATTAGGTAGCCAGACATGCTCTCAATATTAAGTAGCTAGAGGTGCCCCCAAGCAGTGGTGCTCAGCAGAGCTCGAATATTCGAGTAGCTCGAATATTCGAGCTCTTTTCCAGCTATTCGAGCTCGGTATTCGAGCTCCGAATAGCTGTAGCTATTCGAATGGGCTATTCGCGTACACTCGAATAGCCCATTCACTATTCGAGCTATTCGAGCAAACGGCGCTATTCGAGCTCGGTACCGAGCTCGAATAGCGTCATAGCCCAGATTGATGTCCTTAGAGCCAATCAGAGGGCTCCCAGGCCATCTGACGGCAGCCAATCACAGAGGGGGACCCTGGCCAGCCCCTACCCTATAAATAGCGGCCGCCATGTTACGTTTCTCCGTCCTTGCCTGAGACTTGCATAGAGAGAGAGTTGCTCCTTTGTGCTTTGGCTTAGCAAGAGCTTTATTGTGGTCATTTACCTAGCGTTTTTGCTCACATACACCTCCTATACACACCTATATTGTTGTTAGTTAGTTAGACATTGTATTTTAGTTAGTAGCTTTTGTGTTACATAGAGACAGGCCAGCTGCTGCAGGCTTACAGCTTTAGGCCTCAGGGCCTGCCTGTGTGGGCAGCTGTCCTCCTGTCCTCTGTTTATTTCTCTCTATTCTATACCAGTATTTCTGCTGTCCTTTACTACTGATTGTATTAGTATTGTAGTTATATACTGTAACTGTACTAGGACACTCACTGTCACTGTTCATAGGCTACTAGCTGCTCCTGCGTGTGTGCACTCACTGTCTGTGTACACACTACACACACTCTATTTCCAAGTTCTGATAACTGATTGATTATTGTAATTGAATATTGTAATTAGTTAGTTGTACTCACTGTTACTACTTACTGTACTAGGAGTCTAGGACACTCAGTCACTGTTCATAGGCTACTAGCTCCTGCGTGTGTGCACTCACTGTCTGTGTACACACACTACACACACTCTATTTCCTTCTGATAACTGATTGATTATTGTAATTAGTTAGTTGTACTTACTGTTACTACTTACTGTACTAGGAGTCTAGGACACTCAGTCACTGTTCATAGGCTACTAGCTCCTGCGTGTGTGCACTCACTGTCTGTGTACACACTACACACACTCTATTTCCTTCTGATAACTGATTGATTATTGTAATTAGTTGTACTTACTGACTGTTACTACTTACTTACTTACTGTACTAGGGACACTCACTCAGTCACTGTTCATAGGCTAGCTCCTGCGCGTGTTTGCGCGTGCGTGCACTCACTGTCTGTAGTGTACACACACTAAATTTACTTGTGATTACTACTGATTATTGTAACTGCTAGTTGTACTTCCTGACTGTTACTACTTACTTACTGTACTAGGGACACTCACTCAGTCACCTCACCCACCAACCCACTCCATTAAAGTACCCCACTTTTCACCCGCCCTTTTAAAAAACTTTTGTCTATACGCCCAAAACATCGAAGATGTCTGGAAGTGGCAGCCAGCGCGGTTTGGGCAAGGGGAAGGGCAGCAAGGGAATCAGGAGGAGAGGGAGCAGCATTGTGGCAAGCCGCGGGCGCGCCACCATGCACAGTTCCGCAGCAGCAGCAGCAGCAGCGTCAGTGGCTAACATTCCTCCCATAGCCACTGGCCGTGGACGCCTTGGGCGCCGCCCAGCAGGAGCATCTGCAACTCACGCTGCAGAGACACAGCAGCAGCAGCGTGTAGCACCTGCTCCGATTTTCCTCCAGCCGGGTCGGAAACGTCCCATTGAGGAAAAGCATGCAGACACTGTGGTGCAACTCATGACGGAGGATGAGCAGCCCGCCATCAGCTCTGCATCTGAGGCCTCCACCCTCACCACCACCACCACCACCCCTGTTCGCAGCAGCCGCCCAGCAGGGTCTGGGGAGGAGGCCAGTTCACCGTCACTCGCCGACCTGTCATTCAGCAGTCTTTTGACCCCAGGCATCATGAGTAAATTGTCTGCTGTTGTTGGCGATCTTGAGGAGGAGATGCTGATGGGCACTTTGGGGGATGAGGGATTGGACAGCAAGACTGTGGTGACAGTCAAGCAGCCCAAGGGATTGGACAGCAAGACTGTGGTGACAGTCAAGCAGCCCATCCATGCATCAGGAGAGGAGTTTGGGGGGTCCTCATCCCAGCAGGACATGTTTCAGGAGGGGGAGGATGTTGATGACCCGGTGACAGACAGAGACTGGGTGCCACCACCTCCAGGGGATGTCGTCCTCAGCAGCTCTGAGGAGGAGGAGGAGGATGCTCTTGTGGGCCTTGCAAGGAGGCGCATCATTGCAAGCATTGGCAGCAGCAGTAGGCAGGTCCCACAGCCTGCTGGTGTCTCAGGCTCAGCAGCAGCAGCAGCAGCATCTGCCAGTACCACCACCAGCCGCACCCAAGCCCCCCAAGCCCCACCCCCAACCACCACAGGGAGACAGGCAGCAGCGCTTCCATGCTGTAGGGGGATGTTTCTGTCACCAATCTGGCGCTTTTTCACCATGCCCACAGTGTACAGCAAGTACGCCACTTGCAACCACTGTCAGCGGAAGTTGAGCAGAGGCGCAGACCCCTTAAAGTTCTGCACCAGCTCGCTCATCAACCACCTTGCTGCGAAACATTTCCACCAGCATCAGGAGTTCCAGAGGCTGAAGGCATCTGGTGCTGGCAGTGGCACCACACCCATCACTGCACAGCCTTCAGCAGCAGCAGCAACAGCAGCCACCCGCCCTCCTGCTCCTCCAGCAGCACCAGCAGGAGTGCGGAAACGCACTGCTCCTCCCCCCTCTGCAACTCCTGCCGCTGACACTGAGGCCTGTTCTGGCAGCCAGTCCTCAGTGGCCTCCTCCGCTGTGTCTGCTGATTCCCGTGCCAGCAAAAGGCCACGCCAGGGGGTGGTTAGGGCTCTGCCTCCCAGCAGCCGTCGCGTGCGGCAGCTGAACGGCTTGCTGGCACGGGCCATGTGCTCCCAACTCCTGCCGTACACGCTCGTGCAGGAGGGGAGCGACATTTGTGCGCTGCTTGCTTGCGCAGCCCCAGACTGGCAGCTCGCCAGCAGACACTTTTTCTCCCGCAAGGCCATTCCTGCACTGCACCGCTTTGTGATGGCCAATGTGGAGCGAGGGCTGGAGCACGCGGTTGGTGAAAGGGTCCACGTCACCATGGACTCCTGGAGCAGCCGCTTCGGGACAGGCCGCTACCTGTCCTTCACTGTCCACTGGGTCAGCTTGGTGGAAGGGGGTGAGGATGGGAGAGCAGCAGCGGGCACAGCAGCAGCAGCAACACAGTGGGTGGTGCCACCCCGCAGGGTCAGGGGAACTGCAGCAGGTTCCTCCGATCCTCTGCCATCCTCCGGCACACCTGGCCAAACCCCCCGCCTCAGCAGCAGCGTGAAGGCCCGCCACTGCCAAGCGCTGCTGCACTTGGTCAGCCTTGGGAAGACCAAGCTGACGGCAACCCATGTGTTGGCCAAACTCCAGGAGCAGGAGAGGATTTGGCTGACCCCCAGAGGCCTCAGAGTCGGAGAGGTGGTGGCCGACAATGGGGCCAATCTGGTTGCCGCAATAGACAGGGGAAACCTGACCCACATCCCCTGTCTTGCCCACGTGCTGAACCTGGTGGTGCAGAAGTTCTTGCGCACCTACCAGGGGATGGGCGAACTGCTGGAAACGGCAAGGAACGTTGTGCGTCACTTCCGGCGCTCGGCTGCAGCCTGTGCGAGCCTGGAAGACGTGCAAAAGGAGCTGGATCTGCCACGCCATCGGCTGATCCTTGACGTTCCGACTCGCTGGAACTCCACCCTGGCGATGTTGGAGCGTCTGGTTGAACAGAAGCGCGCTGTCAAACAGTACCTTGCCCTGGCCACTGTTTCCGCCGCTCAGAGAAGGGACAAGACCAGCAACATCCCGTCCATCGTCCCCGATGATGACTGGAGGCACATGCAGCAGGTGTGCTTAGTGCTGGCTCCCTTTCTGCAGGCCACTAACATGGTGAGCAGGGACCATGCTATGGTCTGCGAGTGGGTGCCCCTGGTTTGTCTGCTGAACAGGGCCCTCGATGCTTTGCTGGAACAGGGAGCGGCAGCCTTGGACCAGCAGGAGCGGCAAGCAGCTGCACAGTCCACCTCTGAGGGGGAGGAGGAGGAGGACTTGGTGGAGGTCCCTGACCTTGCTGCTGATGAGGGGGATCAGCACAGTGCAGCTGAGTTGGTGCAGGGGTGGAGAGAGGATGAGGCTGACGAGGCAGAGGAGGAGGATGAGGACAGCAGCACTGCTGTCGATGTGCCAGCAGACGTGGCCCGCCTCTTCCCAATGGCAGCGCACATGCTGACGTGCCTGCGCAGAGACCCCAGGGTGATCCAGATGAAGCAGAGGGAGGACATCTGGATCAGCATGATGTTGGACCCACGCCTCAAGGGGAAGTTGAGCCAGTTCCTGCCGCCTGCAGGAGGAGACCCAGCGCAACAAATAAGGAGCTTGCAGCAGGCCCTTGTTGAGCGCTTGGAGGAAGCCTTCCCCCAGCCTTCCACCCCCACTGTCCAGCAGCCAGCACAGAGGCAGCAGCAGGTGCCTGCATCCAGCAGCAAGCGCCCCACAGACCTGCTGTCTCTCAGCCACGAGCTCTACAGGACTGTAGAGGCTCCGGCAGCAGTGACTAGAGAGGAGGTGCATGCAGCAGCATCCTCCACCGGTCACAGCCAGCGCCTGACCCGCATGGTGGCTGACTACATGGGGTCCTACAGCGGGCTTGACAGCGATGCCCCTGTTGATCCCATGGAGTATTGGGTCAAGCGCCTGGAGATCTGGAGTGAGCTGGCGCAGTACGCCCTGGAAGTGCTGTCCTGCCCCCCTTCCAGCGTTCTGTCCGAGCGCTGCTTCAGTGCAGCTGGTGGTGTGGTCACCGAGAAACGCTCACGTCTGTCTCACAAGTCTGTGGACAGACTGACGTTTCTCAAGATGAACCAGGCGTGGGTGGAAGGCGAGTTCCTGGCCCCTGTTGTCGGCGAGAGGGGGACATGAACTGGCTAAGAACCATCGTTAATGTGCCTTACCACCCTTTACCACCTCCTGGCTCCTGCTCACTAAGCCAGCCTGGTTCACTTTGACTATTACGTCGCCTGCAGCCTCACATTTTACACCTACAGTGGGCTGCTGTGTACTGCCCTTCTGCTGTCTGTCTGTGTTTCCCACTGCCAGGGTACACAGATTTACCTTCTGCTGCCACTCTGCCACCAGCTATTACGTCAAACAATAGCTATATATCTGTGTAATTTGTTTTACAAACAAAACCAAAAAACCATAAAAAAAAAAAAAAAAAAAGGTTTAATTTTTCTGAGGTGCCCGGGTTGAAAACTGTGTTGTCCCAGTTGTGTATTGGACACGATGTGGGCTGCACGACCGCTGTCTGGGACCTCCTGTTGTGTTCATTTACGGCCTGGTATCACCGCTAGGTACCAGGGCTATTATGTCACGCTGCCTGCCTGCTGCCACACTCACACTACTCCTCCATTCCTCCTGCTGATGCTGCTGTCTGTCTGTGTTTCCCAACGCCAGGGTACACAGATTTACCTTCTGCTGCCACTCTGCCACCAGCTATTACGTCAAACAATAGCTGCTCACATTACTCCTCCATTCCTCCTGCTGCTGCTGCTGTCTGTCTGTCTGTGTTTCCCAACGCCAGGGTACACAGATTTACCTTCTGCTGCCACTCTGCCACCAGCTATTACGTCAAAAAATAGCTATATCTGTCTGTGTAATTTGTTGTAAAAACAAAACTACAAAGCCATAAAAAAAAAAAGGTTTAATTTTTCTGAGGTGCCCGGGTTGAAAAATGTGTTGTCCCAGTTGTGTATTGGACACAATGTGGGCTACACGACCGCTGTCTGGGACCTCCTGCCTGCTGTGTTTATTTACAGCCCTGGTATCACCGCTAGGTACCAGGGCTATTATGTCACGCTGCCTGCCAGCTGCCACACTCACACTACTCCTCCATTCCTCCTGCTGATGCTGCTGTCTGTCTGTGTTTCCCAACGCCAGGGTACACAGATTTACCTTCTGCTGCCACTCTGCCACCAGCTATTACGTCAAACAATAGCTGCTCACATTACTCCTCCATTCCTCCTGCTGCTGCTGCTGCTGTCTGTCTGTCTGTGTTTCCCAACGCCAGGGTACACAGATTTACCTTCTGCTGCCACTCTGCCACCAGCTATTACGTCAAAAAATAGCTATATCTGTCTGTGTAATTTGTTGTAAAAACAAAACTACAAAACCATAAAAAAAAAAAAAAGGTTTAATTTTTCTGAGGTGCCCGGGTTGAAAACTGTGTTGTCCCAGTTGTGTATTGGACACAATGTGGGCTACACGACCGCTGTCTGGGACCTCCTGCCTGCTGTGTTTATTTACAGCCCTGGTATCACCGCTAGGTACCAGGGCTATTATGTCACGCTGCCTGCCTGCTGCCACACTCACACTACTCCTCCATTCCTCCTGCTGATGCTGCTGTCTGTCTGTGTTTCCCAACACCAGGGTACACAGATTTACCTTCTGCTGCCACTCTGCCACCAGCTATTACGTCAAACAATAGCTGCTCACATTACTCCTCCATTCCTCCTGCTGCTGCTGCTGCTGTCTGTCTGTCTGTGTTTCCCAACGCCAGGGTACACAGATTTAACTTTCTGCTGCCACTCTGCCACCAGCTATTACGTCAAAAAATAGCTATATCTGTCTGTGTAATTTGTTGTAAAAACAAAACTACAAAACCATAAAAAAAAAAAGGTTTAATTTTTCTGAGGTGCCCGGGTTGAAAACTGTGTTGTCCCAGTTGTGTATTGGACACAATGTGGGCTGCACGACCGCTGTCTGGGACCTCCTGCCTGCTGTGTTTATTTACAGCCCTGGTATCACCGCTAGGTACCAGGGCTATTATGTCACGCTGCCTGCCTCATTGACTGCCTGCTGCCACACACTCATCCTCCTCCTCCTGCTGCTGAATTTACCTCCTGCTGTCTGTGTGTTTCCACTGCCAGGGAGCACATACAATGGCGCTTCCAACATGCGTGCGCCACCAGCTATTTGTTACGCTCAAAAATAGCTGCATTTCTTTAAAAAAAAAAATTTGAAAAGAGAAATAAGTGAAGAAGAAGACGATATAGAAGAAGATGAAGAAGATGAAGAAGAAGAAGATGAAGAAGAAGAAGATGAAGATGATGAAGAAGAAGAAGGAGAAGATGAAGAAGATGAAGATGAAGAAGATGAAGAAGATGAAGAAGAAGATGAAGAAGAAGATGAAGAAGAAGATGAAGAAGATGAAGATGAAGATGATGAAGAAGAAGAAGATGAAGAAGAAGATGAAGATGATGAAGAAGATGAAGATGATGATGAAGAAGAAGAAGATGAAGAAGATGATGAAGAAGATGAAGAAGAAGATGAAGAAGTTGAAGATGAAGAAGATGAAGAAGATGAAGATGAAGAAGATGAAGAAGATGAAGAAGATGAAGAAGATGAAGAAGAAGAAGATGAAGAAGTAGAAGAAGTAGAAGAAGATGAAGAAGATGAAGAAGAAGAAGAAGAAGAAGAAGAAGAAGAAGAAGAAGAAGAAGAAGAAGAAGAAGAAGAAGAAGAAGAAGAAGAAGAAGAAGAAGAAGAAGAAGAAGAAGAAGAAGAAGAAGAAGAAGAAGAAGAAGAAGAAGAAGAAGAAGAAGAAGAAGAAGAAGAAGAAGAAGAAGAAGAAGAAGAAGAAGAAGAAGAAGAAGAAGACAATGAAGAAGAAGAAGAAGACAATATAAAAGAAGAAGAAGAAGAAGAAGAAGACAATATAAAAGAAGAAGAAGAAGAAGAAGAAGACAATATAAAAGAAGAAGAAGATGAAGAAGATGAAGAAGATGAAGAAAAAGATGAAGAAGATGAAGAAGAAGATGAAGAAGAAGAAGAAGAAGACAATATAAAAGAAGAAGAAGAAGATGAAGAAGAAGAAGAAGATATAGAAGATAAAGAAGAAGAAGAAGAAGATATAGAAGATAAAGAAGATATAGAAGATAAAGAAGAAGAAGAAGAAGAAGAAGAAGAAGATATAGAAGATAAAGAAGAAGAAGAAGAAGATATAGAAGATATAGAAGAAGAAGATATAGAAGATATAGAAGATATAGAAGATAAAGAAGAAGAAGAAGAAGTATATACAGTACTGAACAAATTTCTGGACACAACTTCTCTTTTCAACTTTTTTTTTTTAAAGGAACATCCCCACATAATCACTTGCTGTTGTTACTTGGAAAAAAAGAGGTTTCTTGCATCATTCACCCTCAAAACAAGTGTTGGAAGCTATTTAAGGCCATTTCGAATAGTCAGCTCGAATAATGAGCTCGAATACCGACTCGAATAGTGAGCTCGAATTCCGAGGTCGAATCGAATAGTAAAAATTATTCGACTCGAATATTCGACTGATCTCGAATAATTTACTATTCGAATTCGACCTAACTCGAATTTTGAAAAGGGGTATTTGAGCACCACTACCCCCAAGTATTAGGTAGCTACAGGAACCTCCAGTACTAAGTAGCTAGATTTGCACCTGACTGAAGGGAAATCTCAGCAGTGGAATGCTGAGAGCAGAGTAAGTAACCTGTCATTTATCAGGACTCTGCATACGAAAGGAGGGAGGGAGGCGCTCTGGGAGAGGAGCGAGACGCCTTTCCATCATCAGGCGCCTGTAGGCACGCTGTAGGTAAGGCTGTTTATTGTGCAGCCTTAACCACTGTTTTTAGATTTTTCTGCAGTCATTGCTATCACTATGCTACCAAACTTTTAGCAGTCATGTGACTAACTGAGACTCTTGTACTGGGGTTTTAAATAGCAATAGGCCTCCTTTACATGGCAGGCTGAACTGCATACTCGTTGGGCAGTTAAGTTGTCTGCCAGCAGCCATGAGCACAATTTGGGTGCAATTAAAATACAGCTGAACAGCATTACGGTAACACCACCACGCATGTCATTGCTTGACCTGGCAGCAGAAATCTGCAACATGCTGCATCTGAGCACAGCCGCAGGCCACACTCAGATGTTGCTCCAGGGAAGGAGGTTGTTTTGACTCTTCACCACCAGTACCGATCCCCAGAAAGTGCCAGACCGCTGCACGGGAGTAGCTGGCAGGTGGTATATTCACTGCTGTCTTCCATGTGAAAGAGGCCATAAGTAATAGTTTAGATTTGTAGATTGAGGCTTAGCTCCACATTGAAAAAAAAAAAAATAATACCTACATCTGTAATGCGGATACAATTTTCGTAAAACTCTATGTGAAAAATGATGGGAGTTTCTTGCCGTCTGTACAAGGTGCCTGTGCGTTAGTAGAACTATTTGTATTGTCTCATCTTGTGATTCACTCTAAATGCAATGATGCAGTATCTACCGTATATACATATTTTACATGTTCTTGGTTTTCATTTTTTTCCTGCAGTTTGGCTATATACTACCTTAATGCTATATCAAAGGCGTACAAGAATGCAAACATTGAGTTCAAGAAAAAAATGCAGAGGGTATGTTTTATTTTAAATATAATGTCATAACTATGACCCTGTGTGACTGTCGTTGTTAGTATTATGACACTTACACAAATTTGAATGTTTTTGTTCTGATGAATAGGCATTAGGGACAGACTTTGGCCTGTGCAGGCCGCCCTCTGGTGCCCAAGTAGATATATCACAGTCAGATTGTCCTCATGTATGCACCGCCATCCAGCCAGGCAGCGAGGCTGCATACTGTATTTGAGTGAGTCTTCAATGAAGACTGATGACTTATGACTAACTCGCTGTGCGCCTCCTCACCTCATACCCCCAGCTCAGCTGTTAGAGGATCCTGTAATCAATGCTGCTGCTTATTCCTGCTGCCCAGTGCTTAGTGTACTGCTCTGTCCTTTGCCTTCTCCTTGTGTGTCTGCCTCTTCTTACTTCTACACACTGATTTCTCTCCATGGACCTTATTCAATTAACTTTTTCCAGCACTTTGCAATTGAAAAAAAACTAAAAAGTTGGAGAAAAAGTACTTTCAAAATTACTTTCAGTATTATTAACAATTATTAACATTTTTTTCTGCTTTTAGACCCTAAAATACAGGAGAAAAATCATATTCTAAAGAGGTCCTCCAGCAGCTCCTGCACAGAACTCACCTCCCTGGGATCCAGCGCTGCATTTCTTCTTCCTGTCCTCCTGGGGGGCTCTATTTCTATGGTGAGATCGCTGTCAGTTGTCATGTGACAGGTGGCGATCTCACCCAAGAGACGGGGAGCCTAAGAGGACCTGAAGAAGACAGTTGCGACCAGTGATGATCGTAATCAGCAAAATTACCATTTCGTCAAATTTTGCTTACATTTTCACAATTCCGCCTATACGTAATTACGATTTGTAAACTACATTGATTTGGTAGTCATTCGTAATTTTGCATAAAAATGTGTGTAATTTTAACGAGATTTCGCGTAATTTTGTGCCAACTTTGGTGGTTAATAGCAAAGCCCCCATACATGCTATTGACACCAAAATTGCTACCTATGTTAAAGGGAATAGTGGGTACAAGGGGAAACATTATCCAAAAAGACCATATTGTTTTTGAGAAAATCGATTTTAAAAATGCAAAGAAAAAATTGTTTTTAAACTTTGAAAAATGACAGTTTAAAAACCATTTTTCTTTGCATTTTCAAAATCGATTTTCTCAAAAACTACAATGTCTTTTTGAAAAATTCTTTTTCTGCCTTTTACCTAATAGTCTCCTTAAAGTGGACCCAAATAAAAAAAAAACTACATTGTACCATTAAAAACTATTTGCTAAGTTATAATAATAAATAGCAGCAATTTTTTCGCTATTTTTTTTTTTTGTGTGAGGCAGTAACCCCTCCCCTCCTTTGAAATTGCCGGGGAAAAAACTGGCAGACTGTGGTGGAGTGGGAGGTGTCCGGCAGGTGTCCGGCAAAGGAGGAGATAGGAGGAGGAGATGGGAGGAGGAGACCTTGTGGGTGAAGTCATCCGGTGGCGCCACCTGTCAAAAAGTTTGTGCGGAGAGGAGGGTAGCGCCAGGAGAAAGACTCGTGCCAGGGACGCCAGAGCCATTTGATGAGGACCAGCGCCAGGAGGAAGCCAGAGATGCCAGGAGCCGTGAGCCGCAAGGAGCCACCTGGAGGGAGCCGTGAGCCGCCAGGAGGGAGCCGCCGGGAGCCGCAAGTAGCCGCCAGGAGGGAGCCGTGAGCCACCAGGAGGGAGCCGTGAGCCGCCGTGAGCCGACAGGAAGGAGCCGTGAGCCGACAGGAGGGAGCCGTGAGCCGCCAGGAGCCGTGAGCCGTGACAGAGAGCCTTCCACATCGGATCCAGAAGGAGAGGGCTGATGTCGCCGGTGGAGTTCCTGCTTCAGTGCAGGGGCAAATACAGGATTTTCAAGGGGGGGTCCTGATAGGTCTCTTTTGGCAAGCCGCACACTACCGCGCATGGGTTTGCCCACAAAATCCACATGATGCACATCATTTCTCCGCAAAATACACACAATGCGCAGTGTTTCCCTACAAAGTACACATGATACAGTAGTGTTTCGCCAAAATATATATAATGTGGCAGTGATTAAGTAGCCAGATAACCCCCCTTTATTATGGATAACGAAATTACCCCACCCCTCTTTAGTATAGGTGACCAGATGACCCCCATTTATCACACAGGTAGCCAGATGAGGCCCCCCCAGTTAGTATAAGTAACCACATGATCCCCAATTATAGTATATAGTCAGATGACTCCCCGTTCAGTACATTCCCCCTTGTATTTCGCCAGATCCCCCTTGTATATATAGCCAGTGTATATAGTCATATCCCCTGTATATATAGCCAGAGATCCCCCCCCCATGTATATACCCATATACCCACTGTATGTAGCCTGATGCCTCCCCCTGCATATAGCCAGTGTATATAGCCTGATCCCCCTGCATATACCCAGTGTGTATAGCCAGATCCCCCTGCATATAGCCAGTGTGTATAGCCAGATCCCCCTGCATATAGCCAGTGTATATAGCCAGATCCCCCTGCATATAGCCAGTGTGTATAGCCAGATCCCCCTGCATATAGCCAGTGTGTATAACCAGATCCCCCTGCATATAGCCAGTGTGTATAGCCAGATCCCCCTGAATATAGCCAGTGTATATAGCCAGATCCCCCTGCATATAGCCAGTGTATATAGCCAGATCCCCCTGCATATAGCCAGATCATCCTGCATATAGCCAGTGTATATAGTCAAATCCCCCTGCATATAGCCAGTGTATATAGTCAGATCCCCCCTGTATATATAGCCAGATGAACCCCCCTCTCTCCCTCTCACATATGGTGGATCATGGAATGGCTGGCTGGCTTCCAAATATCCCCCCACCCCCCCCCCCCACCCTGCCTCTCAGTGAGTTCTGGCTGCACTTACCTTATCCAGACTCCAGCTCATCCAGCAGCAGTACATCTCTCTCCATGGACGCATACTCTGATGTCCAATGGCCTTCAGGGGGGGGGGGGGAGCGTGGCCACTGCAGCTGGATGGCGTGGTGATGTCACGTTAGAGCCAGGATGAAAGGTAGCCAACTAGCCATGGAGACCTGGGACGCCATTACCGCAGCCGAGAAAGGTAATGTATCTCTGCGCTGCACCCCTAGTACCCCCGCTCTCATACTGCCAGTCAGAGAGACCCTTCCCCAGGGGCGTAACTAGAATCACTGGGTCCCCCTGCGAAAATGAGGATGGGGCCCTCCCCATAGGCACCAAATAATCGTAACGGGGCAGCATTTCACTATAAAATAATCCTAATGCAGCAATGCTTCAATAGAAAATAATCCTAATGCAGCAATGTTTCCCCAGAAATGAATCGTAAATTGGGCAGCATTTCACCAGAAATGAATCGTAAATTGGGCAGCATTTCACCAGAAATGAATCGTAAAATGGGCAGCATTTCACCATAAAATTATCGTAAAGTGGGCAGCATTTCACCATAAAATAATTGTAAAGTGGGCAGCATTTCACTATAAAATAATTGTAAAGTGGGCAGCATTTCACTAGAAATTAATCAAAAATTGAGCAGCATTTACCTATAAAATAATGGTAAAGTGGGCAGCATTTCACCATAAAATAATCGTAAAGTGGGCAGCAGTCGCCAGAAAAAAATCGTAATGTGGGCAGCAGTCATCAGAAAATAATCGTAATGTGGGCAGCAGCCATCAGAAAGTAATCGTAATGTGGGCAGCAGCCAGCAGCCATCAGAAAATAATCGTAATGTGGGCAGGAGTCACCAGAAAATAATCTTAAAGTGGGCAGCAGTCACCAGAAAATCACAGTGTGGGCAGCAGACACCAGAAAATTGCAATGTGGGCAGCAGTTACCAGAAAATTGCAATGTGGGCAGCAGTCACCAGAAAATTGCAATGTGGGCAGCAGGCACCAGAAAATCGCAATGTGGGCAGCAGTGACCAGAAAATCGTAATGTTGGCAGCAGACACCTGAAAATCACAATGTGGGCAGCAGTGACCAGAAAATCGTAATGTGGGCAGCAGACACCTGAAAATGGCAATGTGGGCAGCAGTCACCAGAAAATCGTAATGTGGGCAGCAGCCATCAGAAAATAATCGTAATGTGGGCAGCAGCCAGCAGCCATCAGAAAATAATCGTAATGTGGGCAGGAGTCACCAGAAAATAATCTTAAAGTGGGCAGCAGTCACCAGAAAATCACAGTGTGGGAAGAAGACACCAGAAAATTGCAATGTGGGCAGCAGTTACCAGAAAATTGCAATGTGGGCAGCAGTTACCAGAAAATTGCAATGTGGGCAGCAGTCACCAGAAAATTGCAATGTGGGCAGCAGTGACCAGAAAATCGTAATGTTGGCAGCAGACACCTGAAAATCACAATGTGGGCAGCAGTCACCAGAAAATCGTAATGTGGGCAGCAGACACCTGAAAATCACAATGTGGGCAGCAGTCACCAGAAAATCGTAATGTGGGCAGCAGACACCTGAAAATGGCAATGTGGGCAGCAGTCACCAGAAAATCGTAATGTGGGCAGCAGGCACCAGAAAATCGCAATGTGGGCAGCAGTGACCAGAAAATCGTAATGTGGGCAGCAGACACCTGAAAATCACAATGTGGGCAGCAGTCACCAGAAAATCGTAATGTGGGCAGCAGTCACCAGAAAATCGTAATGTGGGCAGCAGACACCTGAAAATCGTAATGTGGGCAGCAGCAGACACCTGGAAATCACAATGTGTGCAGCAGACACCAGAAAATCGCAATGTGGGCAGCAGTTACCAGAAAATCGCAATGTGGGCAGCAGGCACCAGAAAATCTCAATGTGGGCAGCAGTGACGAGAAAATCGTAATGTGGGCAGCAGACACCTGAAAATTGTAATGTGGGCAGCAGACACCTGAAAATCATAATGTGGGCAGCAGACACCTGAAAATTGTAATGTGGGCAGCAGACACCTGAAAATCATAATGTGGGCAGCAGACACCTGAAAATCGCAATGTGGGCAGCAGTGACCAGAAAATCGTAATGTGGGCAGCAGACACCTGAAAATCGTAATGTGGGCAGCAGACACCTGAAAATCGTAATGTGGGCAGCAGACACCTGAAAATCGTAATGTGGGCAGCAGACACCTGAAAATCGTAATGTGGGCAGCAGACACCTGAAAATCATAATGTGGGCAGCAGACACCTGAAAATCGCAATGTGGGCAGCAGTGACCAGAAAATCGTAATGTGGGCAGCAGACACCTGAAAATCGTAATGTGGGCAGCAGACACCTGAAAATCGTAATGTGGGCAGCAGACACCTGAAAATCGTAATGTGGGCAGCAGACACCTGAAAATCGTAATGTGGGCAGCAGACACCTGAAAATCGTAATGTGGGCAGCAGTGACCAGAAAATCGTAATGTGGGCAGCAGACACCTGAAAATCGTAATGTGGGCAGCAGACACCTGAAAATCGTAATGTGGGCAGCAGACACCTGAAAATCGTAATGTGGGCAGCAGACACCTGAAAATCGCAATGTGGGCAGCAGACACCTGAAAATCGCGATGTGGGCAGCAGTGACCAGAAAATCGTAATGTGGGCAGCAGACACCTGAAAATCGTAATGTGAGTAGCAGACACCTGAATATCGTAATGTGGGCAGCAGACACCTGAATCATAATGTGGGCAGCAGACAGTTGAAAATCACAATGTAGGCAGCAGACACCTGAAAATCGTAATGTGGGCAGCAGACACCTGAAAATCGTAATGTGGGCAGCAGACACCTGAAAATCATAATGTGGGCAGCAGGCACCTGAAAATCACAATGTGGGCAGCAGACCTGAAAATCGTAATGTGGGCAGCAGACACCTGAAAATCGTAATGTGGGCAGCAGACACCTGAAAATCGTAATGTGGGCAGCAGTGACCAAAAAATCGTAATGTGGGCAGCAGAAACCTGAAAATCACAATGTGGGCAGCAGTCACCAAAAAATCGGAATGTGGGCAGCAGACACCTGAAAATCACAATGTAGGCAGCAGACACCTGAAAATCGCAATGTAGGCAGCAGACACCTGAAAATGTAATGTGGGCAGCACACACCTGAAAATCATAATGTGGGCAGCAGACACCTGAAAATCACAATGTAGGCAGCAGACACTAGAAAAAAAAATGCACTGGTGAAAAAAAAACAATTCACTTACCTGACAGAAGTCTTCTCCTCTCCTGGCATCTGGCACACAGCTCCCCGACGATCCTCCTGCAGCACATCTCCCGCGCTGACAGGCAGAGTGCAGGGCAACGGCAAGATGGCTCCCGAAGCCCTGTACTGGAGACACAAATAGTCTCCAGAGCAGGGCTTCGGCAGCCATCTTGCCGTAGCCCTGCTCTGCCTCTCGGGAGACTGCGGGGCTGCGGGGAAGAAGTTGTACACCTGACTGGGGGGTCCTGCAATCGGGAGGGCGACAGCGCTCCCCCCACACATGGCTGGCAGGCCCCGGGCCCCCCTGCTGCGCACACACATGAGCAGGCGCCAGGCGGCAGCTGCAGTACATTCAGTGGCTGCCGCTGCTCAGATTCAGGAGGCACTTCCTGTCTAGGTGCGAGGAGGTGGTTCCAGACACCCGGAACACCCCCTTCCGTGCGCCAGTGCAGTGAGTATCACCTTTTTTCCCCTCCAGCTTCACACATCACCTGGCTATCCTGGGGGATGTCACGGCCGTTTTCGCGCGCATTTTCGCGTTTGCGCGCAATCTCAAATTTGCATGTCAGGGAGGGCAGCTGATGACAAACACACCCATGATCTAAAACCTCCTACTAAGCTCAGAAGTAATGGCTGCCACCTGTATAACCCTAGTTATGAAAAGAGAAGGGTGAAAAGCATGCACTGAAATGCTCATAGGCTTGAAGGAGTGTTTATTTATCTTTGTATGTATCAGAGTGGTGCAACTACATATTTTGAATTCAAACATTTTTTGGTTTGGGTCCACTTTAATATATGTACCAATTAGGGTAGCAATAGCATGTATGGGGGCTTTGCCATTAACCGCTAAAGTTGGCACAACATTTCGTGAAATTGCGTGGAAATTATGTGAAAAATTACACAAAATTATGAAATACTACTTTTACATACGAAATCAATTACGATTTTCCCCGAAATTTCGCATTACGATGCGATGCATAAATGTGAATTTCGATGCGAAATTTCACATATAAGAAATTTCGGCCCACCACTGGTTGAAACTGTCTGGATCCAAGGGAGGTGAGCTCCGCATGTCACAACGCTCTGCTCTCTGCATATTCTGGTTGGCAGTCACCCTGATCCATTCTTGGGATTACCAAAAACCGCATCTTTTATTCACCCCCAGGCATGGGCTGAAATTCGGATTCGGGTGATCCGGATAGTTACTATCCGGATTTCATCCAGTAATGCTGTGCGGGCTGGGCGGGGGGTCAAGCTTACCTATCTGACGTCTTCTTCCCTGGCTGGCAGATAACATGCAATGCACAGTGAGTTAAGGCCCATACACACGTCGGATTTTAGCGAATGACCCGTCGTTTGAACGTTCCGTCGTTCGGACGTTTTCGCGTCAAATCCGACGTGTGTACAAACTATCGTTCGGGTGATAAGACTGGTTACCAACGATCCGCCACTGTGCATTGCATGTTATCTGCCAGCCAGCATCAGCCTGCAGACGTCCCCTGATCTCCTGAGAGAGGGGGTGTTCCAACTTTTTAGCATACCCCACAAAATAGCATACAAATGCTACTGAGCATGTGCAAAGTCATGCAGGTCATACATTTACCCCATAATGCCCATCAGCAGCTGAGGGATAGAGACATACTATGACTGTGTGCAAGAAAAGGTGAATGGGTGGTGAGAGACATCACTGGCGCATTTAGCTGGGTGTCTGGAATGCGTACGTACAAAAAGGGTGCCCGGACAAAAAGGGCGCGGGGTGTAAACGCTAATTAATAATTAATCATTAATAGCGTTTATAAAAATAGTGTGCTATATTTCGTTTACAAATAATGATTTACAAAATTATAAATCCTTAAATAATGTTTATGAAATCGGCAATTGTGAAAACGTTAATCTTCCCTGTTTGAAAAGTGAAACTTATAATTACGTTTATTAAAAAAACGATAATATATGTTTAATTGTTATAATTATATATTATTGTGAATAACCTTCATTTATGGTTTGTTCTTATAATAAAATCTGAAAATATTCTTTATAACGATGATATAAATATAACTACGTTCGTAATAAGTGTTGTAAAACATTAGTAAGTATTACTAAAATTTTACTAAAACTATACCTAAGCCTACTCTCACACAGAACCCTCCCTGTACCTATCCCTAACCCCTAGACCCCCCCTGGTGGTGCCTAAACCTAAGACCCCCCCTGGTGGTGCCTAAACCTAAGACCCCCCTGGTGGTGCCTAAACCTAAGACCCCCCTGGTGGTGCCTAAACCTAAAACCCCCCTGGTGGTGCCTAAACCTAAGACCCCCCTGGTGGTGCCTAAACCTAAAACCCCCCTGGTGGTGCCTAAACCTAAGACCCCCCTGGTGGTGCCTAAACCTAAGACCCCCCTGGTGGTGCCTAAACCTAAGACCCCCCTGGTGGTGCCTAACCCTAAGACCCCCCTGGTGGTGCCTAAACCTAAGACCCCCCTGGTGGTGCCTAACCCTAAGACCCCCCTGGTGGTGCCTAAACCTAAGACCCCCCTGGTGGTGCCTAAACCTAAGACCCCCCTGGTGGTGCCTAACCCTAAGACCCCCCCTGGTGGTGCCTAAACCTAAGACCCCCCTGGTGGTGCCTAAACCTAAGACCCCCCTGGTGGTGCCTAAACCTAAAACCCCCCTGGTGGTGCCTAAACCTAAGACCCCCCTGGTGGTGCCTAAACTTAAACCCCCCCTGGTGGTGCCTAAACCTAAGACCCCCCTGGTGGTGCCTAACCCTAAGACCCCCCTGGTGGTGCCTAAACCTAAGACCCCCCTGGTGGTGCCTAAACCTAAGACTCCCCTGGTGGTGCCTAAACCTAAGACCCCCCCTGGTGGTGCCTAAACCTAAGACCCCCCTGGTGGTGCCTAAACCTAAGACCCCCCTGGTGGTGCCTAAACCTAAAACCCCCCTGGTGGTGCCTAAACCTAAGACCCCCCTGGTGGTGCCTAAACCTAAAACCCCCCTGGTGGTGCCTAAACCTAAGACCCCCCTGGTGGTGCCTAAACCTAAGACCCCCCTGGTGGTGCCTAAACCTAAGACCCCCCTGGTGGTGCCTAACCCTAAGACCCCCCTGGTGGTGCCTAAACCTAAGACCCCCCTGGTGGTGCCTAACCCTAAGACCCCCCTGGTGGTGCCTAAACCTAAGACCCCCCTGGTGGTGCCTAACCCTAAGACCCCCCTGGTGGTGCCTAAACCTAAGACCCCCCTGGTGGTGCCTAACCCTAAGACCCCCCTGGTGGTGCCTAACCCTAAGACCCCCCTGGTGGTGCCTAAACCTAAGACCCCCCTGGTGGTGCCTAAACCTAAAACCCCCCTGGTGGTGCCTAAACCTAAGACCCCCCCTGGTGGTGCCTAAACCTAAGACCCCCCTGGTGGTGCCTAAGACCCCCCTGGTGGTGCCTAAACCTAAGACCCCCCTGGTGGTGCCTAACCCTAAGACCCCCCTGGTGGTGCCTAAACCTAAGACCCCCCTGGTGGTGCCTAAACCTAAGACCCCCCTGGTGGTGCCTAAACCTAAGACCCCCTGGTGGTGCCTAAACCTAAGACCCCCCTTACTGATCACTTTATTATGTGGATAATAATGTTTTACTAATTGTGGCTGCAAAAAATATATTGCAATTTGCGTTACGTACTGATCGCTTTATTTTGTGAATAATAATGTTTTACAAACAGTAAGGGATAAAACTTTAAATAATGTTTCAATTAGTTAAATAAGATAAATATGTTTAGTATTTTTATAAACGTTATTTGGCACGGGTGCATATTATAAACGTAAATCACCACAAGCACAGTTATAAATCATTAAAAATCTCCGGGCGCCGTTTGTAAACGTTATTTATCTACGGCACCCTTTTTTATCCTGCTCGGCGCCCATTAAATGTTATTTATTATGAGAGTGAATTTTGGCGCCCTTTTTGTCCACTAGCTGCCTGCGCCCTTTCCAACAATAATTTTGTTTAAATTGTAGAAAAGAGATGAGGAAAAAAGCAAGCGGAATAACACGGTGTCAACCAACGAGTTAATGCAAGATTTAGAAGAGCTTTTGCCACCTAGTGTAAGATTTGCAATCAAGAAAGAAAATGAGGAGAAAGGTAAGGCTTGTTTGCTACTGAATGACAATTTATGGAATCACTTAGATAAAGAGGAACTGTAAGCCCATTGTGTTATCTTAGCACCCAATTATTGGAATTGTGCACTCAGGGTATAGGGTAGTGGTCCTCAAACTAAGGCCCCCTGAGGCTTTTTAACTGGCCCCCCACACACATGTATTACTTATAGATGCGGACCGTTGCATCTTTAAAAACTGGCAGCCTACATATAGAATAGCAGTGCTGACACCTCCCTTCCACATAGAAGCCAGAAAGAAGTCATTCAATGGCTTCCAGTCATTCACTGTTGTCCAATTGGATGGCAGGTTGTCACTAGTCACCTGGGTATGCTTTTTTGTTTAGCCCGCAAATACTTCTTCAGATTGTGCTGCAGGCTTTTGCAGGCCATTTGGTGACATTATGGCTCACATATGACTTGCTATGTCAGGGTCACAATATCTACACTTGCTGTGTTTGTGACATAATAACTGCACTTTCTGAGTTGGGGGGGGGCATACTATCTGCACGTTAAAATGGTCTGGTTAAATGGGAGACATTAGGGCTGCACATGTTAATAGGAGCTGCCTACAATACCTAGGTACAATGTAATGTCTTTCTACATCATTTTATGTATACTCCGGCCTCTCAGCAGTCTGAAGTATGTTGACCCCACCCTTGACCGAAAAAGTTTGTGGACCCTTGGGATAGGGGGTTTACTTTCAGTACTATACACCTCACTTATCACTGCCAAAACCTTCTAAAAGCTAAATGGCCAGATGGGGACCTTGAGATGGACGTGGAAGAATGGGAAGATGCCTTGGACTCTCATTCCCCAGCCTCCATTGTTGCACTGGTTTACCTGGGTATACATAACATGAGCTCCATGGATTATAGTTGTTTTCTTATTTTTGTAATAAGATTCCTTTTCACTTTTTGTTTCTTTGTTCTTTTTTTCCCTTTTTGTTTATTTGCAATTATGGTATTTTATATATATATATATATATATATATATATATATATATATATATATATATATATATACTGTATATATATATATATATATATATATATATATATATATATATATATATATATATATATATATCTTCTATGCTTGACAATACATTGCCTAGCGGTTGTTATCTGATACAACATCCTAATACACTGCATGTAGTACATTACTGCAAAACACACACGTGACAATGAATACTACATCATTTTCATTACCTGTTTGCTTCGCTGTATGCAAAACAATGCACAGATAATATGTGGTGCCACTTTTATGTTACTTTGCGTTGCGTTCCTGCTTTTACAGGGAATGCAAATCCCACTGTGAACATAGCCTAATTGTTTTGCTGTCTTCACTAGGGATAGTCACTGAGAGACAAATCGTTCCGAGTTGATGCAAATTCTGTATGCAAATTGATGTAGCTTGAAAATGTACCAATCAAATTCCACTTCTGCAGCATTCAATCGGTCCATTTTCAAGCTGTATTTATTTGCATGCAAATAAATTGAGTTGATGCAGAATTATAAAGAGTTTTATACACTGCCTGCTTATATACAGGTGACCAAACAAAAGGGTTGTATTCTGGTTTGAACAATCAGTTAGAAATCAGTTGTATAAATGAATGCATGATTTTGCCGACAGTGTCCAGAAGCTCTGAGACCACCCCCACCTGTGTCCCCTGTGTCTGTGATAATATCTGTAGTGCATGTAACAATAACAATAATATTTATATAGCGCTTTTCTCCCTGGGGACGCAAAGCGCTGTGACCCTGCATTATGCAGTCTCAAAGGCTAGGGAAAAGAGGTGAGTTTTTAGCCTTTTTTTAAAGCTGTCCAGAGAAGGAGCCTCTCGTACTGATTGTGGAAGTGAGTTCCATAGAGTAGGGGCTGCATAGGAAAAGGCCCGAGCACCAAATGTTAAGTGTATCCTGGGAATAACCAGCTTCATCTTGTTGGCAGAGCGGAGGGTGCGTGGAGGGGCATAAAGTTCCAATAGATCCGCTATGTATTTGGGTCCCATGTGGTGTAGAGCCTTGAATGTCAGCAGGCAGATCTTAAAATTGATTCTCCATTTTACTGGCAACCAGTGAAGAGTTTGCAGTACTGGGGTGATGTGTGAGCTGCGGGGGGCATTGGCTAGGAGTCTGGCTGCAGCCTTCTGTACTAGCTGTAAGGGGCGCAGAACCTTATCTGTAGATCCGATTAACAGGGCGTTGCAGTAGTCTAGGCGGGAGGATACAAATGCGTGAACCAGGGCAGGTAGGTCTTCAGCTGGGATAAGGTGTTTTATTTTCGCTATATTTCTTAGATGGAAGAAGGAAGACTTGACGACAGCTGATACCTGCTGTCTGAGTTTTAGATTTCCATCCAGGATCACCCCAAGGTTTCGCACAGAGTCTTTATACTGTACAGTATCTCCCCCAATTGCTAGTTTGAGGTGGTGAGCGTTTTGAACTTTATCCATCATGTGTGGACCACCTACCACCAACACCTCTGTTTTGTCAGAGTTCAGCCTCAGCCAGCTGGTGTTCATCCAATTTTGTAAATCCACTAGACACGCATTTATGGATGCTGATGGGTCTTGGGTGCCAGGCTTGAAGGACAGATACAGTTGTGTGTCATCTGCATAACAATGGTATCCTAAACCATAGTTCTGGATTATTTTGCCCAGTGGGAGCATGTAGACTGCAAAGAGTACAGAACCCTGTGGAACTCCATAGGCAAGTGGCACTGGATTAGAGTAGTGTGTGCCCAGACATACTTGCTGTGTCCTGCCAGATAGGAAGGTCTGAAACCAGCTAAGAACAGTACCCCTTAGGCCACAGTAATTCTTCAGTCGCTGGATTAGTATTTCATGGTCCACAGTATCAAATGCTGCTGACAAGTCAAGAAGAATCAGAATTGAGCAATCACCCTTGTCCCTTGCAGTAAGTAGATCATTCATTACTCAGACTAATGCTGTTTCAGTGCTGTGCCTTTTCCTGAATCCTGACTGAAAAGTATCAAAGATGTTGTTATCTGTAAGCCTGGCTTCTAGCTGGTTGGCGACTGCTTTCTCGATAACTTTTGATAGGAATGGTAAGTTCGCCACAGGTCTGTAGTTGGTTACAGAATCAGGATCTAGTGATGGTTTCTTCAGGAGGGGTTTTATGATTGCTTTCTTTAGTTCTTCTGGGAAAAGTCCACTTTGCAAGGAGCACTGAGTGATTTTGTGAAGTGCTGGCCTGAACAGCGCTGGGCACTGCATTAAGAATCCAGTTGGGCCAGGATCCAGGTCGCAGGTAGTGGGGCGGAGACTTTGAATGAGAATTCCAAAATCTTCTACACTCAGAGTGTCAAAGAATTGCCATGGTGGTACGGTAGTAGGCATATGCAACGTCCAGTGGTCAATTGATGTTGTTGGTGTAATGCTGGCACGGATGCTAGACACCTTGTTTGTGAAGAAGGCAGAGAATTCTTCACACCTTTCCCTGGAGTATGTGGTTGGGGCTTTTAGGCAGGAAGGATTGCAGAGTGATTCCACTGTGTGGAAGAGTTGAGCAGCTCTGTTGTTGGCTGTAGATATTTTGTGCGAGATAAAGTCTGATTTTTTCTTGGTTATTGCTTGTTGGTATTGTCTGAGGTGTTGAACTAGGCTAGATTTGTGCTCCCCAGTCCCTGATTTACGCCACTGTCTTTCTAGTCTGCGCCCTTTCTTGTATGTAGATAATGTGATAGTGTCTGTCACACCTGTGACTGTGTCACCTCGACCAATGGGGCTGGCCATAGATTTGGAACACTTTGGATAAAAATGGCTGCAGCAGTCTTGCCAGTTAGAGAGGGAGTTTCAAAAGAACAATGATCGGCAGGTGAGTTTCTGCCCTGGCTGCCACCCGCCTTTTGTAGTAGAGCTTTTACAATCTTGGTCATCTTCAATACATCTTCTGTAACTATAACTTTTTCTATTAATGTTTGGTTTATGTGCAGCTAAATTCGTTTTTTTAGTGCAACTGATGATATTGCATAGGGACTAGGAATAGACCTGTGGAAGTTGTTATAGAGAATGTAGACATCACAGTGCTCGAGGTGCCATATAAATCAGGTAAACCTCTAAAGATGCATACACATCTTTGACTTATGTCACCCGTCGGTGATCGGGCCTGTAGAGATGCCCGTTAGCTGTGTATCTGAGGCATTCTGTTGCTATGTGGTGGGTGCAGGGAGATGATGTCACATGGCGGACGAGGTAGTGGGGTGCACACAGGAGTTGATCTGCCGGATGGATCTCTTGCAAAGTGGCAGTCAGAGGCTACTGTACACACGCTTTATTATCGAGGTGGTTGTTTTCGGCCGCCTCAGCCAACTTTAGTCAAGCATGTGTACTAGCCCTAAGAGTATTGGAGCCTTTGTTTCCTTAAAGAGGAGCTGTTAGGTATAAGGTCTCAGAGAAAATAAACACATATATCAGTAGCTAAAGATTGGCTGTACTTACATTACATATGCATTTCACTGTCCACGTTTGTACTTCACAGAATTTTTATATAGTATATGCAGAGATTGATGCTCCTGACAGCTCATGGCAGGTTCCATGTCTTTCTGTCTTCTATGAAGCCAATTGTGTAGTCATGTCCTCCCTGCTTCCTGATCACAGAAAAGCTCTTACTGAATAACACAGTGTGCAGTGAATATTAATTAGCCATGTGGCTAGGAACAATAGCTGACTCCTGCAGTGTACTCTGCTGGGAGATTTATCAGTGCTGTGCGCTGGACTGATTACAAGCTGCTGTAACGTCTCATTAGCAGCCGAGGGGAGGGCCCCAGAATGCTTTGCAGTATAGTATGCGGCTTGCGTCCTGCTTGGGTCTAACAGCTTTGCTGATAAGCACACATCAAAGGTAAGAGAGATTTTTATCTTCACTAATGCCTTTTTGGCCTTCTTCTAAACTGTTTAACACAGGAGAATAGAGGTTTAAATTAGCCTCTGCAGCCTGACAGTTACTCTTTAAAGCAGACATGAACTCAGAACTTCCTCTCTGCTCTAAAAGATAAGCAACAACAAGCAACAACATAGTAACCAAAAAGATTTGTTTCTTACAACTTACAGAACTCCTGCAATAAATCTGAAGTGGGTCTGCTTCCTGGTTTTATGGAAGCAGAGAAAGGGTTAACCTCCTCTGTTTACATATTAGCGCAGGAATTTGGCAGTCTCAGCAGGCACAGCTAAAAGCTAATAATTATAAAATTCTTGTGATTACTTACCTATGAGGGGGAATTAGACAGGCTCTTTTCTCAACCCCCCCCCCCCCCCCCCCCAAAAAAAAGAAAAAAAAACACAAAGTGCATTTCTCTGTTTTCCTTGTTTCCTGGGCAAAAGTTCAGCTCCACTTTAAATTGGTTCTGAGCTCTGGTGCTATAATGCTGGGAATACACCATGAGTTTTTCTGGCAGATAGATGGCTCAATAGATAATTTACGACAGGTCCGATCTGATTTCAATTGTTTTTTTCTGATACATTTTTTTCATAGAACTGAATGGAAATCGATCGGAAAAACGATCAGCCAGTAAATCTGCCAAAAAAAACGTATCGTGTATTCCTAGCATAAGTAACACCTACTGATAACACACTAATTACACTCAACTGTAGCTAAATAAACAATAAACACTGCTCAGTGCAGCTGATACAGTATCTACAGCATGTGAAATGAAAACATTTCAGTCTGTTCTATGCAGGAGCTCAGGTTCACTTTTAGGATAAACTTAAAGGAAACCTAAAGTGAGCGGAATAGCGGAATATTTAGGCTGACACATTTACTTCCTTTAAAACAATACCTGTTGCCTGGCTGTCCGGCTGATCCTCTGCCTAATATGTAGCCATAGTCCCTGAACAAACATGCAGATCAGGTGCTCTGACTAAAGTCTGACTAAATTAGTCACATGTTTGTTTCAGATGTGTGATCCGGACACTAGTGATGCCAGAAAGATCAGCAGAACTGCCAGGCAACTTGTATTGTTTAACCAGAAATAAATATGGCAGCCACCATGTGCCTCTCACCTCAGATTCCATTATACAATTAATTGTAGGTTGCAATTTGACTCAGAACCCACACAGATGCATAACACCTAATATTAATGATGAATTAATCTTCTTTTAGAAAAAGAACAGATGCTGAAAAATAATGCAAGCACCGTAACTAATGCTAAAAACAGCAAACTGACTGTACCTCCATTAACGAGCCCACGAGTGACTGTTACTAAGCCGCCACAAAAAGCTCCTCTAGTAGTAACTACCGCCACTACTCAGAAAACAAATGTGAAACCTGCAGCACCACAACCACCAGGAAAAGGCAAAGGACAAAATCGTCAGTGATGCCTACAGAGGAAAACGTCTGTAGAATTGCATGAGTTGTGGTGTATAATAGTTTCCTTTCATCTGAAAAGATAACTTTGGACCATTAAGCAGCAATCCAGTCCATGTTCTCCTTAGCCCAGGTAAAATGCTTCTGATGTCTCTGATTCAGGAGTTGCTTAACACAAGGATGCAACAGTTGTAGCCCATGTCCCAGATACGTCTCTGTGTGGTGGCTCTTGAAGCACGGACTCCAGCCTGTTCTCTGAGGAAGCAACAGGTGTTTTGCGGAACACGCTACTATTATGCAGATTTCCTTATGCAGCAGATGGGGCTGCGGCTTGGTGAGCAATTTGTATACAACCTGCAATTTAGGTTTTCATAATTGACATTTGATTAATTTTTGTTAATCTATGATCATATGGTCATGTACTGTCCATTGCTTGTCATTGTGGTTTTAATCTGTTTTTACTCAGGGATATGTTCCTAATAAAAGATGTATGATATTTTTTCGACAACTTTCGTTTGTTTTTTGATGTTTTTCATGGATATCTTTTTCTAATGGTTGATTCTAGCTGCAGTCTACAATATTGAACTTTTTCACAATTTTCTAATTTTCTAACACTGAATTTTAGTTTGTCATTAGCTATATAGCCATGCTTTGAATTGAATTACTGAAAAACATTGAAGGACCACTATGATGAACAATTTTAAAATGTAAAATACATATGTATAAAATGTACATTTCTCCCAGAGAAATGCATTATAAATAACTTTTTCCCCATGCCTCTGTCACATAAAGCTTAGAGATCTGACAGGTTTTAGACCAGTCCATCTCCCCATGGGGGATTCTCATTATTACCTTTATTTGTTTTTTTACAAAAGCACTCCCTAGTAAGCAACTATACAAAGATGCCAACCAGCCTCCCTACATAATTACACACTATTTTAGAGATAGACTGAGCAACTGCAATTCAGTAAGTGCTTTTGTAAAGAAAACTCTGAGAATCCCCCATGAGGAAATGGGGTAGTCTAAAGCCTCATGGATCCATAAGATTTTTACTACCTACTGTAAGTGACAGCGATATAGGAAAAAAGTACTTTATTTTTCGGACTATAAGACGTTCCTGACCATAAAATGCACCTAGGTTTATGTAACAATTGGTGTCAGCACGCAGAGAGAATCTGATTATTGGTGATTTGCAGTATCACCAAGAATGCAGATATATACCCGATTATTGATGATCTGCAGACTCACCGATAATACAGATATATTGCTAACCTCTGGACACCTATATAGTGTGAGTGTTTGGTGCAACAGTAATAACTTTGAGTGAGGACCACCCGAGGAGCAGGTGGTCCTTGGCAGTATGAGAAATACCTCCCTTTGGAAGTGCAGAGATCTTGCAACAGCCTGAGACATCCAAGGGGGCGGAGTCCAAGGCTGAGTAGCAAGAAGACCCGGTGGCTAGTGACCCCTGGAAGATGGGTGTCACAAGCAGGTCTGGAGAATAACACAAATGATAATACAGTTCCCTAGTCTTGGGTGCAAGGTCCGTGGTCTCAGCACCCTGGAACTAGTCTGGAGTATAACACAAATGATAATACAGTTCCCTAGTCTTGTGTGCGAGGTCCGTGGTCTCTGCACCCCGGAACTAGTCTGGAGTATAACACAAATGAAAATACAGTTCCCTAGTCTTGGGTGCGAGGTCCGTGGTCTCAGCACCCTGGAACTAGTCTGGAGTATAACACAAATATAAACAGAGAAATCTGGCTCAGTGTGAATTCCCAGGTCCTCCTGGTTCAAACACACTGTAGGATCTGACTATGGTCTGAATGCTTCCACGTAAGTGTTCGCAATGGCAGACAACCAGCAACTGACAAGCAAGCTGTATATATAGTTGCAGGACTCTGCTGCCCCACCCGAGCCAATCAGGAGTCCAGCAGAAATCAGCTGATCGTCCGGATCAGCTGATACCTCTGCTGCTGGTATAAAGGTTCTGACTTCTGGCGCGTGCGCGCTTAGCTCTCCATCCATCTGTGTGAACTAACAGACCCAGCCACACTAGACGCATGCTGCCGCGTGCAAACCGCCGTGTTGGACGCGGAAACAGCCGCCTTACTGCCAGTACATGCGGCGGCTTTTCCGTGATCTCTCACAGTTTAGAGGACAAAAAGTAGGGGAAAAATATATACTAAACCTGGTGCATCCATGGTGAAGCGGAATCTTGTGGATTATGCCCTCTTTGTACCTCATGCTCCCTTGTACCTCATGCCCCCTTGTACCTCTTGTGTCTTCCTGTGTCCTCCTGTGTGTCTCCCTTGTGTCCTACTGTGTCCCCCATGTGTCTCCCTCTGTCCTCCTTGTGTCTTCCTGTGTCCTCCTGTGTGTCCCCCCTTGTGTCCTCCTCTGTGCCCCTTTGTGTCCCCTGTATCCTCCGTCTGTCGCGTGCCCTCCTCTGCATGGGCACAGTACAGCCCCAATATTGCAACGGGTTGGAGGTTCGTATTGGCAGGCTTTCACAAGTCAGGAACTTCCTGCATTTGGACAATAAGACGCAGTGACTTTTTCCCCCCACTTTTGGGGGAGAAAAAGTGAACCTTATAGTCCAAAAATACAGTAAATATATAGCTGATTTCAATATGGGAGAAATTTACTTTTTAAATGTAGTTGGTTTTTTTTCCCCAATTTTTACACTTTTTTGAGTGGTGCAGTCTGGCACAGAATAACATTCTGTTTGGCTTGATCTTGACATTGTGGATGGGCAGCCCCCATTCACTTACACGGAATGGGGTTGTGACGTACTGTGCCCAGCAAGTGGAGTACATGTGACTTGACTCTAAACCATTGTTGGTGTATTGTCATTTAAGGGACCCTGAGCAGTGTCAGAAAAAAAAAACTAGACTTACCGGGGCTCCCTCCAGCCCTCCGTAGCCCGCGAGGTCCCCCAGCATCCTCTTCATTCGTTCCCTGGTCTTGTTGGTGGCTCCGGCGACTTTGGCTGACTGAACCTCGCATGCGCAGGACAGTAACGTCGACCAGCAGGATGACGTATGGGTGTGCGCCAGTGATGCACACGTGGGACTTCAGCTAAAGTCCCCAGATTACCAGAGCCGCCAGAGTTCCCGAATAGACAAAGAGGATGCCAGGGGACCTCGTGGGCTACGGAGGGCTGAAGGAAGCGCCAGGTAAGTCCAGATTTCCTTTTTCTGCCACTGCTCAGGGTCCCTTTAAATATACAGAGGGATTTACCACTCCGGTAATCCTAACATAAGATGAATACCAATGAATTAAAACCCAGTATAGATGATACATTTATTTATGGTTCATGTTAGGCTTACAATCGATCAGTAACATACAGTAGTTTATCACAATAGAAATTAAAACATTAAAAGCATCTCTTTATCTAGCTTGTAGAGCAGGAGTTAAAGGAAATCAGAGACGTTTAAAAAAAAAAGTTTTATACATACTTGGGGCTTTCTCAGTCACTGGAGAGCTACGTAGAGGGTGCACTTTTCTTGCGCAGACTGGGCGTGATTGACAGCACTTACGGGACCCGGTACCGGAGCTGGAGAAGATTAAGGACAGCGGCGTGGGAGCGATCCGCGGGCATGGGGCTAGAGGAAGCCCCAGGATTTGTATAAAACTTTTTTTTTAATATGTCTCTGGTACACTTTAAGGCAGTATGCTGACAGCTGGAGCTAACATTACACCACTGTACATTTTTAAACACAGTTCAACACTTTGGATCCTGTGTATACAAGACATGCATAAAACCAGATACACTAGTGCTAATCATTTGCTTGTGAATATGAAATATTAAACTTTAGAGTGATTATTTATTTATGTTAAACTACCTAAAATGTAATCACATGGGACGCAAAACAAGAACAAATTTGCATATGTTTTTAAGCAGAGTACCTTGCAGAGTACCTCGGGATGCCTAAATCCAAAGACATTACAGTAATGTAAAATAAAGTCCTAGTAGGCTTCTGAGGTCAGTCCTACGTTTTCATGCCTGTGTAGCCTTATGATTTTGTGGTGAAATGTCTTGTCACAGAGAAGGCCATTAGCAAGGCTTGGGAGGTAAGGAAGGTTGGGCAACGCACTGAAGAGGCAGGGGCCATATGCTTCTTAAAGTGTACCTGTAGGAAGCCTAAAGCAGATGCTAACCTTAGAAGAGGGAAGCCTCTGGATAATCACCCTTGAGCTCGCCATCATAGAGCTGGATCCCCCTGTACCTCCTTGACAAGGGCTTGTCTTAGAGCTTCGTGAGGCTTTCTCCTGTCCGTGTATGAACATGGCCACACTGTGCAGGGGCAAGATGACCTGCACCTGCGCATTAGCATGGAGCAACTTGTGCACAGCTTTATCCGCTGATGCAGTGCACCTGAGCTCATTCATTGAGCGGAGCACAGCCTGCAAACTTTCAAAGGGTCTCGGTTAACATCAGTTGTCTGGAGGAGGATGGGGGGAGCTTCCTGAGGATCCAGAGGCCTCGCTTTACCAAGGTAAGTATCTGACTCCACCCCCCTCCCCCTTAAAGTTACAGGTTTTCTGTAATATTTATTAGTGTTTTCTAGGTTTTTGCTTTCTGGAGAAGTTTGCAAAGTATAGATACATGCAAGTCCCACTGGGTTCTTACATGCCATACATGCTCCCAATATCTTTGCACAATAAAACTAATATGTCTGCCTTATTGATACAGCTGCAGTACTGTTGATAACAGCACTGTGGTTTAGGAAGTATGTTAGCTGAGAAGGCAGCTTAGGAATGCTTTGTTTTTGGTTTGGGTAAGGCCTTTATCAGTCACACCACACAAAGACACTCATTTTAAAATGGGCAGTAAAACATTAACTGTTGCTGCAAAGAAACTGCTAAAGTTGAATTGGTTAACGTCTTAAAATACAATGCCAGTTGAAATACATATGTTATATGTGAAATGTTTGAGGCAGGGGTCACACTTGTCTTTCAGTTTCTACACTTTGCAGAAAACTGAAAGACAAGTGTGACCCCTGCCTTACAGCAGCTAATGTAATTTATAGAGAAAACTGACAAATTGCGCAAGATGTCAGTTTTTTTTCTGCATGCGAAATCTGCATTAAAGTGTGACCTTGCTTATTGATTAACATGAGTTCTCAGTTGAAGTCAGTTTTTCTGTGCAGAAAACGCGTACGAAAGCCGGTAAGTGTGACCCCTGCCTCATAGTTTTGTTTATAGTAGGGGTATGTGATAAAGAATAGCAGGGCAACATAATTATAACTTAAAGGACAACTGTAACGATAGGAATGTGAAGGTTGCCATATTTATTTCCTTTTAAACAATACCAGTTGCCTGGCTATTCTGCTGATCCTCTGCCTCTAATACTTTTAGCCATAGACCCTGAACAAGCATGCAGTAGATCAGATGTTTCAGACATTGTTGTCAGATCTTACAAGATTATCTGTATGCTTGTTTCTGGTGTGATTAAGACTACTGCAGCCAAATAGACCTTTGCGGCAACCTGTTTGTGAGTATAACCATTGTGTTTCTTATATTCACCTACCATTTTTCTGAATTACTACACCATATTGGGCTCTCGGTTGTTTTTTGTCTTTATTTAAGCCTAAATAGACCAGCAGGGTTGCCAGGCAACTGGTATTGCTTAAAAGGACATAAATATGGCAGCCTCCATATTGTTCCTACTTCAGTTGTCCTTCAATTCAGTTTTGCTGCTTCACATTTTTTTAAGCTCTCATTACTAGAATACTTCTCAATTGTCCAGGAATGGAGGAAGCTACATGTTAGATACCAGTCCCATTTCCAAGCCTGTGTGAAAAGAGTGACTGCCCTGAGCACCGGGCAGAGTGGCAGTCGGGGGGAGGGAGGTGCAGCGACGAGGGAGAGTGGGCATATCGCTACAACGCATCTTCCTTGATCCCTGCAAGCTCACAGCCTCTATCTCCTTCCTCCCAGGTGTCTGTTGTGTTGGTAACAGCTCCCACTGTGATGATTGTAACCGCATGTCATCATAGGTGACGCTGTTATCAACATCACAATGGACACCTGGGAGGAAGGAGATAGAGGCTGCGTGCTTGCAGGGATCAAGGAAGGTGAGTCATAGTGCTATGCCCGTTCTCTCCCGTGGCTGCTATATTACTTATACTGGGAGAACCTATTCCTGGCTGTACAGGGAGCACCTATTTCTGGCTATACTGGGGGCACCCATGCCTGGCCTTAATGGGAGCACCTATGCCTGGCTTTAATGGGAGCACCTATGTCTGACTATACTGGGGGCACCTACGCCTGGCTATACTGGGGGCACCTATGCCTGGCTATACTTGCAGCACCTGTGCCTAGCTACCTATAATGGGGGACCTATGCCTGGCTATACTGGGAGCACCTATGCCTGGCTATACTGGGAGCACCTATGCCTGGCTATACTGGGAGCACCTATGCCTGGCTATACTGGGAGCACCTATGTCTGGCTACACTGGGAGCACCTATGCCTAGCTACCTATACTGGGGGGGACCTATACCTGGCTAATTAATACTGTGGGTGCCTACACCTGGCTCCGCGGATTGCACCATTTTAACAGGTGCAATAACCATAATATTAAACTAATGTCTATATTCAGTGCCCAAATTACCAATGCTCAATTGTTACAAATGCCCATGCTATTCCAGTTTGATTCACATTTATGACAGTTGTTTGCTAAAGAGAGAAGTTGCAAATGTTTTTTTAAATGATCATTATTACATGATTAAAAGAGAACTCCACTTAGCATTACATGATGGTGTGGATGGAGGGGATTGTGGGTATCACCGCACAGAAGGATGTTGCTGGATCTCTGCTATTAAAATCATGGCAATATGGGATCCAGCAGTTCCTGCTGCTTCCTGCTGCCTGCTGGTACTTCCAGTTCTTGTAGCCAGTCAACTAGATTAGCAGGCAGTCTCAAATCAAAAGTGCAGGTGCAAACAAGTTGTTGCCAAAGGGCAGAGCAACATGGTTGGAGATCCAGCAACAATATTCTCTTGGGTGGGTATGACTATCTTCCCCACACTAACCTTCACCCATGCCTTCATTTACCACTGCATGATGTTCTACTGTAACCTTGTATATGAAGAACTCATGAATATTACTCAAATACGTATTAAACATTGTTTCTTGTGTTCACAAAAGCATGGTATTGTTTCAGATGTTTTTTTTTTTCATTTTTTTTTTATTGGACAAAAGTGACATCTACAGGTGTTTAGGAATTCTTCTGTGAAATTTTCAGGGTAACGGTCTTCACCTCAGTGTATTCGTGTATGCCGTATTCTCCCCTATATAGAGAAACATAAGATTAATAAACAGTATGGTCTGTGTATCTAAAACACGTGTAGCTATCAGGACAGGGTGACAGGGAACAGAATTCCAATAAAAACAATAACTTATCTCATCCCTGTGTTTAGATAGATAGATAGATAGATAGATAGATAGACAGACAGACAGACAGACAGACAGACAGACAGACAGACAGACAGACAGACAGACAGATAGATAGATAGATAGATAGATAGATAGATAGATAGATAGATAGATAGATAGAGAAATATATATAAAACAGAGCTACAATATCCACCTACACCAAATCCTGCTGGTGAAGTCAAATATTGTGTCAGATTAATACACTATACAATCTTGATTGTTTACACTTACCACTTTCATGTAGTATAAGGGTCACAGTGGGGCGATTAGCAGGCATGTACTGCTAATCTCTGAATTGCCAGCTTTTAAAGGACTAGTGCAATAAAAAGTATATGGCAGTGATCTCACTGCCATGATCGCCGGCGATTTGCGATTATCAGCAAACACAAATGAGGTGCATGCAGCGATTTCTCGTCATTTTTTCGAAACCGAAATTACATTGTTAAGCAAACACTACTCATGATCGCTCAAAAATCCGGAAAAAGTGCAGTGAAAAATATGCGTTTATCGCGTAAAAATCAGCAGCAAAATGCTAGCACTAATCACTAGCTTTTTGCGATCATCAGTGTAAATGGGCCCTAAAGGTGCTCATTAATGTTACAATACTCAGAACGATTGACCATTGACCATACAATTGATTGGATCGGGCATTGCTAATGGTGCCAATCAACAATAAATGATCACTCTATTGATTATTCCATCTATGTGAATTTCAAATCAGCTCTATTAGTCTAATCAGATTGCTTATAATTTTTTCTTATGTTGGTGAGTCCAAACAATCATTTCCAATTGATCCCAAAAATCGGATCAGATCGTCGATTATTCAGGAGTTTGCACCGTTAATGGCTTATCAGTATTTTCAATCTATTGGCCCTTATACTAAATACATTTTGTAAATCTGTACAATAGGAATTGTATGGTGTATGGATTGACCACCAAAGTCATGCTGTTTGCAATCAATTCTGATTTAGCAGTGCTCTAAGCATTTATACTGGAAAAGGTTCCAAACTAATTGGATTACGTCATTTCTGTTATTACTAAAAGTGCCCATGCATGGTACAATTTTTTTCATTTGTTTTTTCGATTAATTTCATTTGATTATTTCATTAGATCGAATATAAAGATTTTTCCAACCTGTCCAATCGGATCTTTATGGGAAAAAAATGGATACGCATGCGCAGAAGTGTATTTTTTGCAATAAGCTTCCATGCACGTGATTGCTTGGCTGGCAGGAAGTGAGCCTCACTTCCTGCTTGGCCGGTCGCCAGATGGAGAAGACGGGGAATACCGCATAGTAACACGGTATTCCACCAATATGCAGTCTGAAGCCAGCCTGAGGTGCTGTGATAAGGACTGCTAGGCTGCACTGTCACTCACCTGGCAATTGCTCTTGGGTATCTTCCTCTCTAAGATGGAAATCCTAAAAATGCTCTGAGTAATTAATCAGTCAGTCTACAGTTGGAATCTAAGGCGACCATTAAGGACTACCTTGGCCAAGAAATAGAATGTGTACAGGAGCCCCCTGACCTCACTTACAGATCCAGCATGCTAAATCGTTAGTGACACTGATGGCCCAACCAACCCACAAGAGCATTCTCACTCTATCCACTGGAAGTCACTCCATTGATCACTGCCCGTTGCACTTCTTCCACCTTCCATAGCAACAAAATGCACAGCTAGAATGCATCTATTCAGCAGCCACTCCCTAACTGCTGCATGAGGGATTGAGTCCTGAGGGCTCTTTCACACCAGAGCCCTTTTCTGCGTTGTAACGCAAAGGCAGTTCTTTGCGTTAACCAAGGTAAAATGAAAGTCCATAGACATTCATTTTACCTTTCACACCCGACGCTGCGTTTCGGTACGTTGCGGTTCCGGCGCACACGGGAGCGTCGATCCCCCGGGAGCTGGCGTTTTCCGTCGGGTTCAATTAATAGCTACCGCCGCTGATTGCGTCGCACCGCAGATACCCGACGACACGCCGCAGACTATCAAAGCAGACGGGAGAACGGCTCCTGTGCGTGTTGACTGGTGTGAAAGGAGCCTGATCACTGCAGGCAACAATACTTGCATGGGGCTTAAAGAGACACTGAAGCGGAAAAAAAATTATGATATAATGAATTGGTTGTTTAGTACAGCTAAGCATTCAGAGCAAAGACATAAGTATAATATTTGTTTCCAGTACAGGAAGAGTTAAGAAACAACAGTTGTTATCTATCCAAATAGCCATTGAGCTCTGTGACTTTGAAAGTGGTGGAGAGCTCTGACTTCTGATTAGGTTATCTCAGCTGTATTGTGTTTTTCTTTTGCAGAAAACAGTTCAGGACAGGTGAAAAGTTCACTGCCTGTTCCGCAAAAACTGCTGAGTAATGTGTAAACTGCAAGTATTAGAGAATAATGCAATGTTATTAAAAAAAAAAAAAAAAGCTGTATAGCTGAAAATAAAAATATGAAAATATTTTTTTTTGCTACCAATGTTCTAGTAATTACCCCTACTACACAACCAATTCATGATACCATAATTTTTTTTCCGCTTTAGTGTCTCTTTAAGCAGGACAATGTTGTGATGAGTAGGACTTTTTGTCCCCAGTTCTAGATGTATGTTGGTATATGCGTTCTACATCCACCTGCATGCAGTATAAATAGATAATAAGAATATACATTTTGTTTTCTTTTAGTTTGTGATAAAGTGAGGAAGGGGTAGAGCAATGTTTAGGTTTCATTGCTATCTGTCTTTATTTAGACATTTTCCTCGAGCTTTCTCATCTTGCTAATCTTGTAGTAGTACAAGAAGATAGGAGAATCTTCTCAGTGGGAGTATAAACAACAATAAAAACTTTACTGATGCTCTAATACTGTTACAGACTACTAAAATACTAGGTTTGCCTTATTGGAGATTAAGCTTACTTATAAATGTTTGTTTCTTTATTTATTCTGTATGGCCTAAATTCTCCATCTGATATAGTCTCATGTGTTATCATCTTGTATCACTATCATGCCTTTCCAGCATCCTATGACAATCATTGTAATTTCTGTAAAGCAGAACACAAGGCCATTCATGATGGACCAGTGATAAACAGGATAGGGACAGGCATTGCTTTGTACTGTTCCCACGCTGAAAAAATGTGAGGTCATCAACCTTTCCCACTGCCCTCTGGTCCCGTTATCAGTAGCCATGGCTGATTATTTAACAAGCTTGGCCTGGATAGTGCAAATCTTGTTGTGTCCTTGCCTAACCTTGATCAGCTATAGCAGAAAGTGAGATATCAAAATATATTTTTCTAAAGATTTCAGTCCTTTTTCCTGAATGACTCCCTTTTGATTTCTCGTCATCGTCTCATGTACTATCCTGTGGAAGCAGGCAACACCCTAAATCCAGTAAAAGCAAGGAAACAGTGTGATTCATCTCACTTGCCATTAAATACACACTTCATTTTAAAATCTTAATAATTATTTAATAAATATCATTATGGATGAGAATGGATGAGAATGACATGTCTTCATATACAGAATTGTAGATGAAAACTCCAGGTTTCAATTATTGTCTGTGGCCCTGTTTGGAAGATTTAGCCTTACAGCACTGCTGCAATGCTGTAAACAAACCACTGGGGCTGGTGACTGGACGATCCTCAGTGGAGAGACTGGAGGATCGTTCAGTTCCGGCACAGGCAGAGGGCGGCTGCAGGGGGCTGGCAGAGGCCCTAGGTAAATGAAACTGAGTTAAAAACTAATAAACCAAGTAATGGAGAGGTGGCTAAGCTCAAAAGATGGCACTAGTAGTAGTGTAAACAACACAAATGTTTATTAGACGATGGCGATGTGTTTTGTAGACTCAATCCACTTCTTCAAGCCAAGTATCCAGGCCAAGACCAATAATGCGGCTGAGCTCACCTGCATTATTGTTCTTGGCATGAATACTTGGCCTGAGGAAGTGGGTTGAACCCACAAACACATCACAATTGTCCAATAAACGTTTGTGTTGTGTACACTATGACTAGTGTCATCTTTTGAGGTAAGCCATCTCTCTATTGCTTATTTTATTGTGTTGTTTTTTTACTCAGTTCTATTTTTACCTGGGCACCTCTTCCCCCCATTTGTATTGTTATGAGCCCATTGGAAGTCCATGGGCCATGCTGGAGTTCCTATTTTTCCTGAGAGAGTGACCACCCGAGTGGATATGGACTTGTAATCTCCACCTGCTTACTTGGTTGGTTGCCCTTTGTAGCAACCTGATTTTGTGAGTAGCCTTCTACTTTTATACGCTTCAAGAAACTCATAAGTACTAGACCATTTGGGCTCCCTGTGTCTCTGTTTACCTTTGAAGGTGCAATGTTATCTCATTCCTTTGTATAGCATATTTGATTTTACCAAAAATACTTGTCAACAAAATACATAGTTTAAAAAGATGTGTTTACTTACATTTCACGTCCATTTCCTGACATTTTAAATCCTCCAAATGGAGCCTGTGGGGACAGGGCACTGTAGCAGTTTATCCTGAAATATAGATATGATGTCACTCAAATGAAGGATAAAATTATGAAACCTAAAACATCAAACTACTGGACACTGGACAGATACTGCAAACCGTATTAGTTGTTGAACAACATACTGGCAACTAAAGTGAGCTGTTTGTAATCATATTATACCTCAGTCTCTACACATGCTAGTTTTTTATTAAATGCACATATAATGATCCAAGATTGGATAACAGTGAAGATCTTCAGTGTGTCTATACTCACCCTGCTTAGTTATTTCCATTGTTGGCAAAAAATTAGGAGGCTTATAGTTAAATCGTAATACACCTATGGAAGTAAACCTAAATACTTACCTTATAGAGGCACCTACAGTAAGCCTGGAAAAAAAAAAAATCAGTTTTACTCACCTGGGGCTTCCACCAGCCCCCTGCAGCTGTCCCGTGCCCTCGCAGTTACTCTCAGATCCCCCTGTCCCCTGCTGCCAGCTACTTTCACTTCGCCCACAGGCCTGGCCATACGTAGCCTTCTACTCGTTCCCGTCCGCAACAGCGTCCTGCGCCTGCGCAGGCCGCTATTGCGGACAGGATTGCGTAAAAGAAGACATGTGGCCAGGTCTGCGCAGACACAGTAAGCCTGTTGGCCAAAAAAGAAAGTAGATGGCGGCGGAGAACAGGAGGATCCAAGAGTGACTGCGAGGCCACGGGACAGCTACAGGGGGCTGGTAGAATCCCCAGGTGAGTAAAACTGATTTATTTTGCTTAGGCATAAGTATCCCTTTAAGGCTAATTCACACTGGGTCCAAAGCCAGATCATCCACAAGGCAATCTTAGGCAGTCGCCCAGGGCCTGGTTGATTCTAGCCTCCACCAAATGTTACTAAAAAAGCCAGGTGATCATTAAAAGTTGGCAAAACTGCTATCTTGCCTAGGAGCTCATTTCATCTTAATGGAAACCTGAAATAACTTTTAAAAACGAGTTTTACTTACCTGGGGCCTCTGCCAGCCCCCTGAGCCGCCCTGTGCCTGCGCCGGTACTGAACAATTCTCTGGTCCCCCGCTGTGGCTCAATTCCAATTCTGCCAGTCAATAGTCACGCTGCTCCATGGCGTGGCTGCGCGTGTCTCACTGAACCACTAGTTTTGTACCAATTTATTTAGTACAAAACTATGCAGCCACTTATCCCCTGCTGGCTCAGGGTAGATATTTTCACACATTCAATGAAAATTTTAATTGATAAACTGCTGAAAACGTATCAAAAGTTGATTGAATAGGCATGTGGGGGTAATAGAGCCCAAGGAGATTTAAGGTGAGAGAGATATGAAGAGCGACCCATGATCCTAAATAGCACTTCACTGAAATGATATAGTCTTACTGTGCATGAAACATCATGGTGTGAAGATTTAACTGTTTAAAGGAGACCTGAAGTGAGAGGGATATGGAGGCTGCCATATTTATTTCCTTTTAAATAATGCAAAATTCCTAACTGTCCTGCTGATCCTCTGCTTCTAATACTTTTAGCCATAGACCCTGAACAAACATGTCCATCAGGTGCTCTGATTCAGGCTTGGTCCACACTCAGATTGCGATAGCGATTTTGTGGAGGCGATTTTTCAACTATTGCGCTTTGTGATTCCTGTTCAAAAGAATTTGCTGCATGCAGTGCATTTGCCTTTTATGCAAATCACAAGTGCTGCAGTGAGAAGAACCCCATAGTGATATATTTGTATATTTGCCATAGGGATATACTTGTATATTTGGGCAGCACGGTGGCGTAGTGGTTAGTGCTCTCTTGCCTTGCAGTGCTGGGTTCCCGGCTCAAATCCCAGCCAGGTCAACATCTGCAAGGAGTTTGTATGTTCTCGTATCTCCCGTGTCTGTGTGGGTTTCCTCTGGGTACTCTGGTTTCCTCCCACATCCCAAAAGCGTACAGATAAGTTAATTAGCTTCCCCTAAGATTGGCCCTAGACTATGATACATGCACTACACAATACATACATAGACATATGACTATGGTAGGGACTAGATTGTGAGCCCCTCTGAGGGACAGTTAGTGACAAGACTATATACTCTGTACAGTGCTGTGTAACATGTTGGCGCTATATAAATACTTAAATAAATAAAATAAATACATTTGTCACAGCGCTCCCCAAAGGTGCCCAATTGTGAACCAGCCCTAAAGCCAGATTGGATGCAGACATTACTGATGACAGGAACAACAGTATTACCACCAGGCAACTTCTATTGTTTAATAGAAAATAAATATGGCAGCCTCCATATTCTTTTCACCTCAAGTTCCCTTTGATCAAAGTTTTCAAAGTGGTAAGAAAAATGAGTATGTGCATGACCAATAGTCAAAACATTTGTAAGGTCCACTGCGTCTTGTCAGCGGCGGAATGCCGAGAATCGGGCTGCAGCTCCGACTTCCGGGTCTCGGCAAGCCGCTGACGTCAGTGGAACGCAGGAGGCTTCTCAGTGCTCATTGGATAGGCGGAGGATGCTTTCTAAGTATGCGTTCCGCAGATGTAAGCAGTAACTTTGATGCTCATGATTGCGTGTCAGCTGATTGCTATTGGTTTGTTTTTCAATTCTGCCTTTGTTGATTCGTTAGCTCTAGTATTTAAACCTGGTGAGTGCCCCCAGTCATTGCCCGTGATAGCATTAGCTTAGGCTTGTTGCTGGGTAGCACTCACCGTCTTATTGGATTCCTGTTGCTGACTATTGCCTTGCATCTTGACCACGCTTAATCTCTGTTTGATTCCTGTTACTGACAACTGTCTTGTATCCTGACCATGCTTATCTCTGCTGTATTCCTGTTTTCCTTTGCCTTGCCGCCTGGATTGACCTTTGCTTGGACACGGATTTGCATGAACTCTGCCTGGACTGACTTCGGCTTGTTTGACTACACTATCTCTGGAAATTTCCTATCTGGACTACCAGTAACTCCTGGCACCTCTGCTAGATAGCCTCATCCACTAGGCTTCAGGTGACTAATATATATATATATATATATATAGATACTGTATATACACACACTGTGCCCATACTGCATTGCCAAGATTTATCAGGTCCTGTCTGGTGGATTAACTGCCTGTCAGACTGCATGCTACATCTACCTGCAGGGTGTCTTGTAATTTTGTGTTAGGCAGGAGCCTGCACAGGTGTTACGTGCTGGGCTCTGGGTCAGTCATATGGGCATAGATACAGTCTGAACGATAGTTATTGACCAGACCGGCCTGACAACATTGTAAATACACTAACTGTCTGGACTCTGTATTATACGTTAATGTAATTTAATGTAAGAGGTTTATCAAACCACTTTCTTTTATTTCCTGCTGTAGATCAATCTCAAAGTTCAAATGGACCTCTTTTAATCTCTAAATATGGATCAATTCAATATTTCTGCCACTAGATGGAGTTGTAGGATGGGGCCTAAGTTCGCTGCCTTGTTGACAGCCTGAATTCTAC
Organism: Hyperolius riggenbachi; assembly: GCF_040937935.1. Lineage (NCBI taxonomy): Eukaryota > Metazoa > Chordata > Amphibia > Anura > Hyperoliidae > Hyperolius > Hyperolius riggenbachi. The sequence continues at coordinate 417,394,171 of NC_090646.1, forward strand.
CTCACATTATGATTTATGAAGTTGAATTAGGCTAGAAGCAATTACAAGCTTGCAAGAGACTACCTGGAATTGATTGCTACACACATTCAGAACTGCTGACTTTAGAACTAGTATGCACATCGGTTGTGCTGACTGCATGATTGTTGCAGGTGTCTGACTCACACTACTGAATCCCAATTACAGTAACATGGACACATCTATAAGGTTTGGTGCCTTAAGCCGGCCATACACTAGCCGATTACCCGCCGATCGACAGCAGATTCGATCACTGGGATCGAATCTGCTTTCACATCGTTCACGCTAAACGCAAAATTTCGATCTATTTCGTCCCGAAATAGATTGATCCTGTTGATCGCTCTGAGCGGGAAATTACCGTCGATCAACCGCGGGTAGGGAGCGTGTCGCTAGCGGCGTACAATCGACGCAGGTATACATTACCTGAAGCTGGCTCCCGGCATCTTCTCCGCATCACCTCCCGGCTGGCATCTTCTCCGCATCACCTTCCACATCGCGGCATCCGGCGGCATCCATGTATAACTTCCTGTGTCACTGCAGTGACAGCAGAAGTACAAATAGAGGGCGCTCTATTTGAACTTATGCTGTCACTGGAGTGACAGAAAGTTATACGCTGATGCTGGATGCCGGATGTCGTGATGCGGAAGGTGATGGGAGAAGATGCCAGCAGGTAGACGATGCGGAGAAGATGCCGGGAGCCAGCTTCAGGTACTGTATGCTGGCGGGGGGGTAGGCGACAGCGGCAGCTCAGCAGATGGTGAATCGGTTTCAGGCTGAAATCGATATTCACAATCTGTTTGCAGTAAAGGCAGCCATACGATCCCTCTCTGATCAGATTCGATCAGAGAGGGATCTATCTGTTGGTCGAATCTGATGGCAAATCGACCAGTGTATGGCCACCTTTAAAGTGTGCATTGCTTAGTTTGAACACCTGATAACACACTCAGCTACAGGCCTGGGACACCAAGGCAAAGCTGATGATAAAAGATAAGATTAAGATTAGATTGTATGCTCCTTGGTGAGCAGCACATTCGGTGAATGACTGGCAGCTCAGAGATCACTGTAAGTGCCCGATCGCTGCTCGCTCATTTCCTGTGTGCCAGATACGTCTGTTGGTAGCCGTCGACCATTATGTGCAAACTCTGTGTAGCAGGACAAATGTTCAGCAGGCTAACTGCTACTGCCACCCTGCTGCCATCCTCCCGCCCCTTGCTTTCCTGGTGCCTTAGGTCATGGCCTTTGTGGCCTTGCATGAAATCCGGCCATTGGTTTGGTACTGATTAGGATTAGTCTACAGGTAACATTGATGTCTGTCAGTGACTCAATGCAGCCTGTGACCAGTACATAGTTCATACTTACCTACCTACATACCTATAGGCACAAGATGATCATTACCTGGCTGCTACAGCGGATGTGTATAGACCCCATGCTACCCTTCCTCAGTAAATCTGGCTCTGTATTGTAGGAGTCATTATATTCTAGAATGATAGTGTTATCTGATACAGCACTTTTTTTCCTTTTAATTAATTTTCTCTTTTACATTGTTGACTGTGGAAGTAAGGGCAGCATTCAGAGATTCAGTGTCGCCAAGTTCCAGTCTCTCCTAATCATACTCTTCTCTGAACTTCTGCCATGTGTTTCTTAAATGAAAACCCAGAATTATCAAGAAGTGAGAAAAACTATCCCGTTATTATAAAGAAAACGTTTCTTTCCTGCCATAACATGAGGCTCGTTTATCAAAACAGAGACTTTTGACTTTCTGTGCTGAATTGTTATCCTCTGTTAATAAAGGCTTTGAGGAGAGATCAAAGGAGCATGATCTCTCAGGATGAGGCTAGAAAGAGTACCCTTGTAGACAATCCTTTGCATGGGAAACACAGGAAGGTATACAGGCTAAATACACTCTGCAACTAGTGCAGCCTGAGCTCAAACAACATGACTTAAAGCGGTATTGTCACCATAAAAATCAAATTTCAACAGCAACTGGTCTGAGTGTATTAAGTGATAAAGATGCTAATCCTGCATTCAAAACTTGCAAAACTTTTTCTGCTGTTATGGTTTGTAGTTATCACATACTTTAGGAGCACTGGTGCTAGTGCCAAACAGTGCCAAAGAGTTAAATGCTGGGAGTTCTTTTTATCTATAATATATTCCTCCTCTTCCATTCATTTCCCTGCCTAGCTGCTTATCAGAAACACCCTCTGATTACTTGTGTTTACAAGCAAGGCTGAGGCGACTCAGTGATTGGATGTGTAAATAAAAAAAGACAGTGCAGTTGTTAGTATACACCTCAGTGGGAGTGTCTGAAGACTCTGGGAGGGGGGGCAGCTAATTAATACACAACGATCAAGAGAAGGGAGGGGGGAAAACAAGAGTCAGGGAGAATATGATGTCAGCATTAGCTTGGCAAGATGGCCACTGCCTAGAATAGGATTTTCTGCTTTTCCATAATAAAATTCACAGGAATCATTATGTGGATAGCACAATACATCTGTTATGTAAGTAGAAGTAGTATTTATCTACTTATATATGTGTTTTTTATTTCTAGGTTAGCATGGGTGTCGCTGGTTCTTTAAAGAGAGACCGACGTGTAACCAAGGATCGAACTTCATCCGAATCAGTAGCTGATACCCCCTTTCCCGTGCGATATATTTTCCTTTTCTCAAAGAGAATCATCAGGGGGGCTCTGTATGGCTGATATTGTAGTGTAACCCCTCCCACAGGAAGCCTTGTTGCATTGTGGGAAATAACAGCTGTTTCCAACTGCCAAAAAAGTAGAATATCCTTCCACAGACATCACCTGCCAGCAGTAAAGATTTTGCAATGTCATAAATATCAGAATGTAAATCAGGAAGAGGAAAGCTTTTACAATGGGCAAACAGTGACTAAATCATATATGAAAAAATATTGTCAAAATTAAGCAATTTTTTCACATTATTTTTACTGGAGTTCCTCTTTAAATCAACACTTCATTGTAGAGCTGCAGGAGATTGCAGAGAAGAGAGGATTCCCACACGGGAATCAGGTGAGTTACACATGCTACACTGATCTGCTGGTCTGTTGTGTAGAAGCGATGACAAGCGGCAGCACGGCTTTCCCCCCTCACGCTAAACGTACAGTTACGGTAGAGCCATAAAAATTTGGACAGAGACAACTGCTTTTTATAATTTTGGCTACAGCATACCCACTTTTCTATAGTCCTGTTACAGTGAAAAAGATGAGTGTATCAGACAGAAATATGATTTTCATGCACCAAAAGCATTCTGTTTGTTCAAAATTCACATTATTCTTTATCTTCTCCAAGATGAAGCTATCATCTTTTCAAAAAGTCCTTCCTCAACACGTCTAAAGCAGAACTACAGATATTTTATTCCTGTCTGCAGGAGATATGCCTATTTTAACAAGGAGCTTCTGTGTGCAAACCAAACTGATACATTCAGGAAAATCAGGGGGGGTTAATACACTTTAACTTAAAAATATATTCTCAATATTTATTTAAAATATACAACTATGAAAGCTTCCATTTGACATCTACATTTCATTTTTCAAAAGAGGTGGCCAAAGATCAAGTCTACTGGTGTATACTAAAAGTTCCACAAAAGAGATGTACAATTCTAGGTGGAAAAATTATAGGTTGCTCTTGCTCAAGGACCGACATTCAACTTCTGAGCAGGGTGGTGTTAATCAACATATCTAGTTCTGGGAAAATATGTGACTTTTCCAGGGTAATTAAACAAGCGAGCCAAATTCATTTAAATTCTAAGTTCCAGCCAAGGACAATTATAGGTAGCAATTCTGTTAACACTATCATTTAACTATTTACATAGTCCAATTATCTTCACTGTCATTAAACTTTTACTGATTTATTTGCAATCTTTTCAGTCTACACTTGTATAATAATAATAATAAAAGCAAATTGGGAAGATAACAGAATTAGATACACCTCAAAGATCTTGCCCTCAGTTCACTTTTCCTCTGTTAAGGTGCATACACATGTACAATTACTGACACCCACAGACCAGTGACACCTTTTGTTAACATTGGAGGAGAGAGGGGGGACAACAGCACTGAGAATATACTAACATATATAAGAGGATTATCTTCCCAAATTTAAGATATTTCGTAAATTGGAGCAAAAAACCCTAAAACCTTAAAGAAACCCTGTAATAAAAAAAATCACTTTCTGGGGGATACTTACCACAGGTCCCAATGAGGCTTCCCATCTCCTGCAGCTGCAGGCAATCCAGCACTGGCTGGCTCCTCCGAATCCTCCCAGAATCCTCCTCCAAGAAGCCTGACAAGAGAAGATTTATGTACCTTGCCGGGATCCTGCGCAGGCGCAGTAGTGGCTCTTTGTTCGTGTTAAGGCAGAAATAGCTGAGCCCATTCGTATCTGCTCTACTGCGCAGGCACAAAAGGACTCGCGCCTGCGCAGTAGAGACGGATCGATTGGGTTTGGCTATTTCCGCCTTAACCAGAAGGAAGAGCAGCTATTGCGCCTGCACAGGATTGCGCTAGGTAAATATTTACTTTGCCGCACTTTGGGGGACCCGGGCAGGCTATCGGAGGGACAGAAGAGGAGGGGAGAAGCCTCGTTAGGATCCAGAGGCTTTCCCCTTCTGAGATAAGTATCCCCAGAGGGATTTTTTTATTTACAGATGTTCTTTAAAGAGGAACTGTAGTGAAAATGACATAATTAATAAAGTTGCTTGTTTTTCTACAATATGAATGTATAACTTATTTATTTAGTGTTTGCCCATTGTAAAATATTTCCTCTCTCTGAATTCAATTCTGCAATTTATCACTGGTGGTGACATCTTGAGTCCTGTTAGATGATCTGTACAGAATGTTTGTTTTGGAGAGTCCAAGGCAAAGAGGGAGATATTGCTTGCTTGGGCAGTTGGAAAAGCTGTTATTTCCCACAATGCAATGCGGTTCACAGACATCAAACTTTCAGGGCCAGGCCATGACATCACACTGTGGGAGGGGTTTCACCACAATATCAGCCATACAGAAGTCCCTGATGATGTATTTAAGAAAAGGAAAATATTTCACAATGGAAAGGGGGTATCAGCTACTGATTTGGACAAAGCTCAATCCTGGGTAGTTCCTTTTTTAATGGACTTGGAGAGGAAGTAACTAGGTTCACATTTTTATATCCAGTCATATGCATACATTACTAGTTTCTGGGTTCGCATAAGCCTGTTTTTTACGAGTGGGGTGAGTGATCTCCAGGCAGGAGGAGAGCAATGGAGAGTGAGGGCAGCGCCATCTGCGTGATTAGTTCTGGAACAAAGGTCAAGACTAATATTAGTTAACGCCTGAAAACAGACAGCATAGCAGTGGAACAGCAGCGAATAGAGGCAAACAGAGGGCACAACCTGAATAAGGAGAACATTAGTAACAAAAACAGGTAGTGCGTTTCCCTTCATTTTTTAGTATCGGATGTCCTTTACAGCACTGATGCAGTCTTACATATGAGAGATCGAGAACCTGCTAACACCTACCAGACACTTCCTGCCTGAAGGGCAGAGGAGACAACTATTGCTTTATCAACATCTTTGGTGAAAAGACCTGCAGCCAATCCGTATGTAGTGTTGTTTGCCCTCTTAATTACTTCATCCAAAGTTTTAAACTTCATAATCTGTTGTACTGGCCCAAATATCTGTCAAGGTGAAACAGAGAATATAAATTAGAGCGTTATGTTTTTGGCACATTGTTTTCTAGAAAATCTCCACTAAAAATAACAACAGACTAGGCAAAAGCTGCAGTGGTTATAACCAAGGATGGGCTTTCAAGTACGGAAGTACTCGAATTCAGAATTCTAATGAAGATTAATTACTGCACCTGTGACCACGGAATGGGGGGGGGGGTTAACTTACCCAGAAGTCCAGGGATCCTATGCGTGTCACCGCTGTAATATAAGACCTATGGGACGAGTTCCACCAGTCACTATCGCACGTCCACATTCTCCTTTATTCACTGAGTTATGCATTCTTAAAACAGAAGACATGTGTGATAATTCAGCTATAAGTGAGCAAGTCTGGTTCAGCCCGATGCTGCATCACCCCGAATATGCAAATCATCTCTTTATGCCCCAGAAAGCAAGGTACACATCCAGAACCGCTGGTGTACAGCGAACCTATAGCTAATACATTTTACAGAGCCCCATCAATCCACATCTGAAAAATGTATTCGCTATAGCGCCACTGTACACTAGAGGTTCTGGATGATATGCATATTCAGAAGTTATCACAAATACCTTATGTTTTAAAAAGGCAAAATTACATTTAGCATTCCTTTTTAATAGAGGGATTGTTTATTTTAGCCCTTTATTCATTATCAGTGGTTCTGGTTCACCACGAGCCATCTGGTATTCCTGAGCTATCCATCAAGAGTCTATCTTGAAACACAGTTGGGAGCCCTTTTCTTATTTTCTCTCCATTCCATCCCAAGTTTTTTCTACCTCTCCTTCCTACCTATATTTATGCCTTGCCACCTGTTCCAAACATTTTAATTATCCCCCTACCGCCCAAACCATCACCCTTGTTCTTTGCCTGTTCACTTATCCTACAATTCCCAATATCTGCTTGCTCTACCCCACTCCCGCAGGCTGACCTGTGCTGCGTTCAATGAGAACATGTTTTCTAGTAACACAGAAAACAAAACAAGTGGAAACAGAACACAGCTATACTGAAGTGACACATATTGTAATTTGTTTTGATTTCAACATACCTCTTCTTTGGCAATGCGCATATTATCCTTGACATCTGAGAAGACTGTGGGTTGGATGAAGAAGCCTTTGTCCCCCCAGGGGCCACCTCCACATTCCAGCTTTGCTCCTTCTTTTTTGCCACTTTCAATTAAGTCAAGAATTCTGTCATACTGTTCCTTGTCAATCTGTAATAGATCATTGTGGAGAATTGTTATTTTTGAGATGGTGACTAAAACATGAAAATGATTTACATAAACATAGGCATCCATAGTTTGACCCAGTGTGTCTGGTCTGAAATTAGTAAAATGATACACTCCTGTTGATAATTAGCCATGGCACTGTTCAGCATCTGTAGCCAGGGCCGGATTTAGGACAAGGCCACCTAGGCCATGGCCTAGGGCACCACAGGAGCAAGGGCACCAAAGCAGTAGGCTAAACCGGTGCAAGCTTGCACATGCTGCAATGCAGAGAGATCAGGCAAGCACCTGATCACAGTACTCTGCTGCTAGCCACCTGTGCAGCAGCCATCTTGCTCTCTGTGCACGCTTGCATTGTGGCCGGCAGCTATGGACTTGGGCAGCATTGGAGACGGAAAGGAAGAGGAAGCTTCTGCACTGGAGACGAGTGGAGAAATGAGTAACACTGATGGCTTCTGCGGCGTGAAGGCAAGCTGGCTACCTATACTGAAGAGGGGGGGAGGAATTAAGGGAGTCATCTGGCTACCTATACTGGATGGAAATGGGGGAGGGGTCATCGGGCTACCTGTACTGGGAGATTATTAGGCTACCTGTACTAAAGGGAAGGGGTCACCTGGCCACCTATACTGAAGGGGGGGCGGCTAGTGACAGTGACCTTGGTCGGTAAAGAGTACAAATCCGGCCCTGTCTGTAGCATTATAATTCAAAGAGATCTGTAGGTTAGATACTTGCCAAAGTAGAGGGAAATATCTGAATGGTCCAGACAGTGGCGTAGCTAAGGAGCTGTGGGCCCCGATGCAAGTTTTACAATGGGGCCCCCCCAGGCACTCTATATATAACAATTGATACCGCGTACCAAAACCTGCCAATGGCAACTACAGTGTCAGAGGTACAAGAAGGGGACGGGGAACAGTTTGTTAATGATTACCAGTATTCAAAGTGTCTATAGAAGTGATTATTATGAGCACATGACCAATAGAGAGCTAATACTGTAGTTGAGGGATGGCCCTTCGGGGGCCCAAGGGCCCCGATGCGGTCGCTACCTCTGCACCCCCTATTGCTACGCCCCTGGGTCCAGACACTTCCCATCTCCTTTTCGACCCTACTGCCAGTGGCCGGAACCTTCTTCTCCACTTCCTCACTCTCCTCATTGGTTTCAGCTTACAGCAGGCTGTGCTTGCCCATGTGTAGTTTGGTTATGCTCGTACTCAGAGGGGAGTTTAACCTCAAGAGCATATCCAACAAGCTCTGACAATGCATGTTTGATAGATTTTCAGTAGATTTCATGATTAAATCTATTGAAAATCTGTGTGCAGTGTATGGGGGGATTCAATCCCTCTCTGATCAGATTCAAATCAGAGCGGGATTGATCTGTTTACCACATTGGATGGCAATCTAACTGTGTATAGGATCTTTAAGTAAACAGAAGCCTTCAGAATTTTTTATTTATTTATTTGTTGTATTTATAAAGCGCCAACATATTACGCAGCGCTGGACATTTATTTAGGTTACAGACAATATTTAGGGGTGACATACAGCAATATGACAACACAGGAATACAAGAAAACCAGATCACACAGCACAGTATGAGTACAAGGTAATGCTTAGTCAGTCACTGGATGGGAGCATGGAGTTAGGCAAGTTAGGTTCACTCAAATGCATAGCATGGGTGCACAGTAATAGAGGTGCATGATCAGGTAGGACACAAAAGGAGGAGGACCCTGCCCAAAGGCTTACAATCTAGAGGGAGAGGTAGGGACACGAAAGGTAGGGGACCAGAGTTCGGCTGTGGGTTTAGAGCAATTGTGAGGGGTGGTAGGCAAGAGTGAAAAGGTGAGTTTTGAGGGCCTTCTTGAAGGTGTTGAAGGAGGGGGCTGCCCTAATGGGTGGAGGTAGGGAGTTCCATAGTGTCGGAGCGGCTCTTGAGAAGTCTTGGAGGCGTGCATGGGACTGGGTGATGCGGGGGGCGGTCAGGCGAAGTTCATTGGAGGAGCGGAGTGACCGGCTTGGTGTGTATCTCTGAGTAAGATCAGAAATGTAGGTTGGACAGGTTTTGTGGATGGATTTGTAGGTCAGACACAATATCTTGAATCTGATTCTGGACTGGATAGGAAGCCAGTGGAGGGATTCACGGAGGGGAGCCGCCCTGGTGGAGCGATGGGAGGAGTGGATAATTCTGGCAGCCGCATTCATGATGGACTGCAGTGGGGCTATTCGGGTCTTAGGGAGTCCAGACAGAAGGGCATTGCAGTAGTCGAGGCGGGAAATTATGAGGGCATGGATGAGGAGTTTGGTGGTGGCAGGGGTCAGGAAAGGGCGAATCTTACAGATGTTACGGAGGTGGAAGTTGCAGGACTTTGTGAGGTTTTGGATGTGGGGAGTGAAGGAGAGTGCGGAGTCCAGGGTGACACCCAGACAGCGGGCTTGAGAGGTAGGGTGAATAGTAGTGTGGTTAACAGTGACCTGCACATCTGGGAAGTCCAGGGATGACCGGGGTGGGAAGATCATAAATTCCGTTTTGTCTAGATTTAGTTTCAGGAACCTAGCGGACATCCAGGAGGAGATGGCAGATAGGCAGGAGGAGACCTTGTCCATGGTAGTGGTGGATATGTCAGGGGTGTGGAGATAAATTTGGGTGTCATCTGCATACAGATGATAGTTAAAACCCATGGAGGAGATAACCTTGCCAATGGAGGATGTGTATAGGGAGAACAGTAGGGGGCCAAGGACCGAGCCTTGGGGGACTCCCACCGAGAGGTGGTTGGGGGTGGACGAGGACTCATTGAAGGAGGTCGTGAAGGAGCGGTTGGAGAGGTAGGATGAAAGCCAGGTCAGGGCGAGATCGTGAATGCCCATGGATTGGAGGAACTGGAGGAGTAGGGGATGATCTACTGTATCAAAAGCTGCTGAAAGGTCAAGGAGGAGGAGAATGGTGTATTTACCTTCAGCTTTAGCTAAGGCAAGGTCATTGACCACTTTGGTGAGAGCCGTTTCGGTTGAGTGGGCAGGCCGAAATCCAGATTGCAGTGGGTCTAGTAGTGAGTTGGCATTGAGGTACTGGGTCAGGCGTTTGTGAACCAGACGCTCAAGGAGTTTTGAGGCGAAGGGGAGGAGGGAGATCGGGCGGTAGTTGGAGGGTAGCGAGGGGTCGAGGGAGGGTTTCTTAAGCAGAGGCAGTACAGTGGCCTGCTTGAAGTCTGAGGGGAAGGTGCCTGTGGATAGGGAGAGGTTAAACATGGTAGTGAGGACTGGGGCCAGATCCGTGAAGTGAGGCTGAAGTAGATCAGAAGGGATAGGGTCAAGGGGGGAGGTAGTGGTATGGGAAGTCTGCAGTAGGTGGTTGACCTCCTCAGTGGTAGTAGGAGTGAAGGAGGTGAGGGGAGGATAGGGTGGAGAAGGAGTAGGTTGTGAGCGGGTGGGAGGTGAAGATTGAAGATTGGATATTTCCTGACGGATGGAGACTATTTTGTTGGTGAAGTGGGTGGCTAAATCTGTGGCAGAGAGGGAGGAAACAGAAGGTGGGGGGGTGGGTTTAAGCAGGGAGTTGAAGGTGCTAAAAAGACGCCGGGGATTGGAAGCTTGTGCTCCGATGAGCTTGGTAAAGTATTCCTGCTTCGCATGAGCAAGGGCAGTGTGGAACTGCTGCAGGTTAGTCTTGTACTGTAGGAAATCCTGGTTTAGTCGAGTTTTCCGCCATTTTCGTTCAGTGGCGCGTGTTTTCCTCTGGAGGATGCGAATATGGGTAGTGCGCCAGGGCTGGGGGTTAGGGGGTCGGTTGCGGCGGAATATTGGTGGAGCAGCTTTCTCTAGGGCTGATGAGAGAATTTGGTGATACTGAGCTGCAGCAAGATTAGGACAGGTTAGGGTGGGGAGAGTGGAGGATAGGCCATGGAGGGAGCCAGCAAGGACGCCAGGGTTGAGCTTGCGTAGGTCTCGCTGCCATCGACCAGGTGGGTGGATGGGTAGTTTGGAGGTGCCTTCCGTGAGGAGGTTGAAGGCGAGAAGGTAATGGTCTGAGGGTGGAAATGGTGCGATGTCGAGGTGTGCAATGGTGATGGATTTAGTGAACCAGGAAATACACAAGCAGTGGCAGCAATTTCAAAGAAGCTGAGCCACCAAATTAAATTACTTTAAAGAGACACTGAAGCGAAAAAAAAATATGATATAGTGAATTGGTTGTGTACTATGAATAATTACTAGAAGATTAGCAGCAAAGAAAATATTCTCATACTTTTATTTTCAGGTATATAGTGTTTTTTCTAACATTGCATCATTCTATAATATGTGCAGATTACACAACACTCAGCATTCAAAATGAGTCTTTCAGAGCAGTCTGTGAAGTAATGACCTCTCCTCTAGCAGAGGAAAAGTAAATAGTCCAGGAACAGTTGAGATAATAAAAGTCAGATAACAGCCCTCTCCAGGACTAAAGGCCCATTCACACGTCGGATTTTTGCGAACGACCCGTCGTTTGAACGTTACATCGTTCAGTCGTTCGCACGTCAAATCCGACGTGTGTACAGACTATCGTTCGGGTGATAAGACTGGTTGTCTTATCACGCGAACGATAATCCGTACACACGTCTGATTCCGCGTGCGAAAGACTGAACGACGGGACGTTCAAACGACCCGTCGGTCAGAAAAATCTGACGTGTGTATGGGTCTTTACTTAGTCGGAGAGCTTAATGGCTTGTTTGCGTAGAGATAACAACTGGAGTTTCTCAACTCTTCCTGTACTGGAAACAATTACACTGATGTATCTGATCTTAATGTTTTATTTCTTAGCTGTGCTACACATACAAATAATAATATCATCTTTTTTTTTTTTGCTTCCGTGTCTCTTTAAATAGTGTGCAAATGAAAAAATGAAAAAGAAAAATGCTGATGTGTACATTTACTAGAGAGGTACACCAAATAATACAGTAGTGTTTGGGTGGAGGCTCTATTAAAAATTTGACATGGGAAGTTGTGATTGCTGGTTACACCCCTGGCAATCCTCCATACATTACATGTATTTAAACTAACAGATGGGGAACTAGTATACTGATTAGCAAAAGCTACTGATTAGGATAAAAACAAAAAAAACACACACAGAGACACCAGGAGCCCCAATGGTGCAGTAAGTCACAACAATAAGAAAGTATTGTAGAGTCAAAGAAAAGTACTCACAAAGGAAGGTTGCAGACGGGCAACCAACCACTGTGGGCAGGTAGAGAAACATGAACCCGACTCCACTCGGGTGACTGGCCAGGCTGAATGCAGTCGCTCTCTTGTACAAAAAGTTCTAGATGGTTGCAAAGGTGGTGTTAGGCCACCTGGCCAAATAGAATACCCCTCCTGAAGGTGGGTTGGTAACACAAAGGGGGAAAGGAGGTGACCAGGGTATGATAAAACTATCACCGTCAATCGTATTCGGCTTGAGGAAGTGGGCTGAGACCCATGAAACTCGTTGCCAAGTGCACATTAAATGTATGTTACAAATTATTTGAACATGTCTTCATTGAGGTAAGCCACCTCAAACTTTTTTCATTTTAGTTGCTTATAACATAGTTTTATCATACCCTAGGCATCGCCTTATCCCCTTCCTATGGATGGAAGATTAAAACATTTTACTTTAATTGTGGAAGCAGTTTGCTTGATTATTTATGAACTTAAATATAAAGCCAGGTAAGATATCATGTTTGTGTTTGTTTATTAATATTTCTTAAAATGTATTTTTTACTAGTAAGGATGTCATTTTTAGTACTAAAAGCGATCTATTGCAACTCTATTATGCAACATCTTGTATCTAAAACTATTCATGATAGATAGAAGCAGCTAAATGCAACATAGTGGCATGGGAAGCGCTTCACATCTCATGAGCATGTTGCCATTTATAAGAAAATGAAAATGCATACAATGGTAGGAAAGGGCTATTTTATGGTGGCTTGGAGGACTATTTGGGAAATATAGAATTTCTTAACTGCACAGCTTTGTGCAGTCCTGTAATGTTACATACTGTGACAGAATTATGAAGGGGAATTACTGGGACTCCGGACAGCAACCTTGTACATATTACTTTGTTGTGTATTTAAAAACATGCTGCCATACAGAGAATTCTTCAAAAACTGTTGGTCAAATTAAAAAAGTATTTTCTCCTGTTCTGTCTCTGATCCTCAACTGGGGTCAGTCTGTCAAGAGCTAGTGAAATGCAAAAAAAAAGTATATATAAAGATGCAAAAAAAAAAAAGTAGGTTATTCACAAAAATAGTGCCACATAACGCATAATCATCAATAAAAGCAAGTTCATCCCTTGAAAAAATGATGAAACATTCCAGAAAGGGTACAGTGAGCAATAGTAAAGTCCTAAGTGAAAACATTGTTCATACCGGTAATTCAAGACAAATATATGTAGCAGCAACATATCTTTATCTGAATTATGGAATTATATATAATCCTCTGACAAGTCTGGGACAGATCTGTCTACCTTTACAGTGGGGGCACATCTCTTATCTCGGTAGCAGCATTGTGATCTTCAGGGACAGGGATGGATGAAATCTTGGGGAACCAAGTCTAGTTTCATTTACGGTGTTGCGAAATCTAAGGCAGGGCCTGAAGGCTCTAAGTTTTTTCGATGCCCACCCCGCACCCACTGTGTATGTGGCTATATATACATCAAAGGGGAATTCTCAGGCAGACACCATTCAATTGTTCATATTATTAAATGCATCTGGATGCAGAGTGGACACTCCAATTTCCTCCAGTAGTGGACCCCACACATTTAGATTGTCATGCCTTGCATGTAAATGAGTTAGTCAATAAGCTTGTGGTAGATCATTTGAACAGTGGCACTCATATGAAACTTCAAGCAGAAGGCATTTAGAGGGTTCTTAAAACATTAACCAGAAGTTGGAGCAGAGGCACAAGTCCCTTGGAGGTGTCTTCCTAAATAGGAGGATAGCAGGAGTAGGTTAAGCTATTGATCAACTAATGCGGAGCCCCAGGGCATTATGCGATAGCGCTCCAAGTTTTCCCACGAATATCCCTGTTCTTCTGTTCAAGCGTTTCGGAATTTAATGTTTACTTTCGGCTTTTAACATGAACAATTTGTCAGGAAAGTAACTCTAAAACTCGCCCTATAGATATGGTGTGAGCTTTTAATTTACGTGAATTAGCAGAACATATAATTCTTTCTTTTCTCAATCTCAGGTTTCATTCATAACAATTCATTTTAATTTGTTTGACTAGTAACTTGATGCAGGCTTTACAACAGGCAGTCCATACCCTGCATAATGGGAATAGGTACAAAAGTGCTATGCGTGACTGAGCTGCTGCTCTATTTCTGAGGCATAACAATTACTGGAATTTAGTGGAATTTAGTAAGGAGATCTTTCTAAACAAAAACACATCCCATACTATAGTGTAGAGACACTGTTCTTGCATTTATTTGTTTAGTATTTCTATAGTGCTGACTGCTGACATCTTTCACAGCCCTTTATACTACCCTACTTTACGGGACTGCATGGGAATACTGTTTTAGGGGAACAACATGTAGCCATCATGGCAATACTTAGCGGGACATGGCCTTACTTATCATGGGAGAAGTGCGTGGCTATATTTGTTACATAAGGAAGATATGCCTATACTTGTTTAGCAGGTGAACACATGGCTATTAGTGGTGGGCACAGCAGATATTACGCCTATGCATAATTACACATTGTAATTCACAAATACGTATCGTAATCATAACCCGGAATTTGTGAATTACGTGTAAAAATGTTGCATGCAAACTTAATCACTAACCATAATTATGCATAATAGCATAATTTACACCTAATTTCGTTCCCAAACATTTTTATGCATACAAATGGATTTTTCGCATTGAATATTTAAATAGCCGCGCGTGTGCAGTATACTGCTGGTGAACACTAATTATTTATATACAAACGCGTTTATTGCATTGAATGTTTAATAGCTGTGCATGCGCAGAACACTGGCGAATAGATGCAAATATTTTTATGCATTGAACGCCAAAATAACACATAATTGTGTAATTACAGGCGTAATCGTTATTGACCCATTATGAGCACCCCCAATGGCTATAATTGTTTCCGCTGTTGAATTCTAAATAAGTCTTAAGCTAAGTACACTCATGCGTGAATTGTCACTTATCGGGAATTGGGAAACCATCCATCGAGTGACTATTATGAGAGCAATGCTGTATAAACACAGCTATCCTTGAGGCTAGCGATTTGTTCTGTTGCTATGGAGGGGGGCAGATGGACAACAATTGGCGGACGACAGAACAGATATAAGTAGCACCATGGAATATGCGGTTTATAAATTAATAATAATAATCTGTTAGCAGGGCTTGAAGGTAGCATTTCGATTGGTTAAATAGGAATTGTAACCATGGATTGATCTTCATCCCAATCAATAGCTTTTCTTTACCTCTTTCCCAAGATAAATCTTTTCCTTTTCTCAAACGGATAATCATGGGGGTCTGTATGGCTGATATTGTGGTAAAACCCTTCCCACAGTGTGATGTCAGCACCAGGGTGACATCACAATGTGGGAGCCTTGTTGCATTGTGGGAAATAACAGCTGTTTCTAACTGCCAAAAATGCATTATCTCTTTTCGCAGACATATCACCTGCCAGCAGTAAAAATGTCATCATGTGATAAATGTCAGAATGTAAATCAGGGAGAGGAAAGATTTTACAGTGGGCAAACACTGATTAAATCATTTATAAATAATTGTTGTAAAAATTAAGCACTTTAATTTTTTTTTTTCACTGGAGTTCCTCTTTAAGATTGATTGTCAACCGCTGTACACACATAACGATCGTTGGATGAAACGGTCGTTATCAGACATTTTGGCCAACGGTTATTGCATGTGAGTATGTAGCTTTATTTACTATATAGAGTAATAAGGTGCAAAGAAAAAGAACACTTGTTTGCAACTGACTAGCAAACACTTTGACAACCATGATCTCACAGTACCTGTCAGGATCGTTGTGGAATGTATGCACGACAACAAAATGTAGAACAAAAATAGATTTCCTTTACAGCTAAAGGCTAAGGGCCCATTCACACTTACAAACCAAAACGCTAGCGATTAGCGCTGGCGTTTTGTACCTGCAATTTTTACACGATTAACGTGTAAAAATCACTGGAAATGTTCATGTTTTTTGAGCGATTGCGATTGAACTACATTGCAATCCTGACCACTCAGAAAACGCAAAAAAAATTCTGCATGTAGCACGTTTTGCATAGTAAGATCACTGCCATATAGTTAACATTATAGTACATAAAGAGAGCTTCTGTGCCTGGCACTCGGTATTAAAGGCATGATAAGGTCTGCTGCACCCTGTAGTATTGTCTCCGTCCCACTCCACTTGTGTATGCTTAAGGAGTGCAAAGGGAGCGTGCATTCGGGGTAGTACAAACAATACAGTATTCTCCAGTACAAGCAAGGCAGTCCGTGCACAGCTTCACAACTTGCATTTATTTCCTTGATGAGCCTACAGTTAAATAGTCCATTACATTGCAGTGACAAAAGTGGATGGATCTGACCTGATTCAGGGTCTTGATGAGGACGGGTGAGGGAGGGTGACCAGGGGGTGAATGGACGGCGCAACAGCAGTTTCGCGCCGGTATGGCGCTTGCTCACGTGCGTATGTCCAGGGCAAAGGTGGCGTGTATGGGCTTCCGTGATATTACCAGGAAACCCCACCCACCATGCTCGCCATTGGCCTATGCTGCTGGAGAGTGAAGGGGTTAGGGGTGAGTGGGAGGAGGATCGCCGTGTGACGGCGAAGAAATGACAGTCTGCTGCATCTCTACGTGCACGTTACAATTTTAATCTTGATTTGCCGTTATGCAAAATGACATCCATGGAATTAATGTTTTTAATATATTTTCGCATAAATTAGTATATGTGCGAAAATGTATGGCCATGAATGCGGAAATCTATGTTTACCAAATGCATTAAGACAATAGCATTTTCAAATAGATAAATATTTCATGAGATTACGAGTCAATGCGGAATTCCGCATTCTAATTAGGATTACATGCAAAATTAACTTGAAAATAGTTTGAAATTTCACATTACAATTTCACATCATAATTGTGAATTTGCTGCGCAATACTACCATACAAAAGCTCACACCATATTAAGAGCTTATGTAAAGAAATGGTAAAAAACAATAATTAAAAGTCTAAAGGTGGCTGTCAACTTGGTGGCAGATTGACCATCCGATGCAATAATTATTATTGCCAAGAGCAGCCCGAAAATGGTTGAATGTATTCATTGGACATGCTGTGAAATCTCGGGCTGACGTTCTTGACGGGTGTACTGCAGTAACAGCATGCAATAATGGAGTATAACAAATGCGGTTTATGGCAGCGAACAGATCTCTCTCTGATCAGATTCAATCAGAGAGAAATCGGTCTCTTGGTCGATCAGCCTCTAAATTCGCTTGAAGTATGAGCACCTTTAGAAACCTCATCTTATAAACTTACTGCAAAAACAAAACATCAAAAGCCATTCTATAGTGTAGTGTGATAAAAAAGCAACATACATCCCACAAAAACATAAAATGCATAATTCACAGAGTTTCTTTCCCCTTTGTAAAACACATTTCATGCATCTGAAACCGGGAGGGGTATCAATGCTCACTACTAAAAGAGGATTACTGAGATCTTTCTCTGTCTATGGTGATAGTCTGATTAGACACCTATTAGAAAGAAAGCTAAAAAAAAACACAATTTGGCCTGCTTGTTAAAATATCACACACAACAGACTTGAAGTTCTATGGCATACATAATCCCTTTTTAGCAAGATATGGGTATCTTATCTTCTTCTCTATAAAAGATGTACACATAAGGGTTTTCCTTTTTAGTAGCTGTTCAAGCGGTATGTTTAATCATGTAGCTAGACCAAGGTTTGAACACAACACCTTGGACCATGGCCAAGAGCTAGACTAGTTATTTTCTTGCACATTTTGATCCCTACGTATAGAAAGCCTGGGAACCTGGAAAATTCACACAGTACTGATGCAACAACTCTTACTTGGATGTATAATTACAACACCATGGGTTTGATTATGTGGCACTTTTTCAGTAACACACCAAGTGACTCATCCTTAAACTGTGCTTTATTTCTACGGCTCAAGCTATCTGGAAAAAAAAGCTCTTACTATGGCAAGAAGAGAGCATCTAGTGTGGTATAGCACTGCCGGTGATGGAGTCATTTCATTTTTTCAGAATTAGTGCTTTGGAGCTTATGTAACCCTTATGTAACCCTACTAAGGCCTAGTACTCACCATAGACATTTGTGATGGTTTTGGGTGACAGGGGTCTCAGACAAACAACCCACACAGCTTTCTTCTGAGCAACCTATTTTACCTTATAGAGAGGGAAGGGGGTGACATGGAGGAGCAAGCTGCAATGGGAAATAGTATTGGTTGGCCATGGATTTGCAGCACAGTAACACAAGGCACAGGCACCCAATTTATTACCATTGCCTTCAGCAGATACAATCAGACCAGCTGCCAACAGGTAGACTCCATCCCAAACACAGTCACCAGAAATGTAGAAAAATGCCCTGCAGTGCTGTATCCTTGTACAGTAACCGCATGTCCTGCTTTCCTCCACTGCCTGCTGCCGGGTGCTCTTCACTCCTCTACTGTCTCCCCCAGTCTCATAGATTTCTCACATTTAAGGAGATATAAACAAGAGGAGGGACTCCCTCAGTGCTAGACAATCAATTCATTTTATTGTTAAAAATCAGAGCATAAAACAAGCATAAGTCACTCACATCTGCGGGTCTTAAACCATTTAGGACCCTCTGGCAGTAAATGCTTCCACACCAGTGGTGCTCAATTACCTTCACCACAAAGATAATGCCTGCTCTCAGCACATGAATTTCCAGCATGTCTGGTAACCAGCAACCAGTCTGCAGACACTGAAAGACTCTTATACGCACATGAGCTAGTCACCTGACACAATCTTGATTGTTTTGTATGACAAAAGTCTAAAGCCTGGTATGCGCATCCAATTCTGATTAGCTAATCATTTGCCAATTTTACCACTTCCCTGTGCATTATGTAGGAAATCTCTCATGCTACATGGAGGTGGTGAAATTGGCAAGTGATCGGCCAATAAAAATCGGATGTCCTTGTGTCCAAGGCCTAAAGCCTGATACACACTTTCAATTATGATCGGCCAATCACCGTCCAATTTTACCACCTCCATGTAGTATGAGAGTCAACAGATATTGAATACTATGAGCAAATTGTGTAGGTAAACCCTCATACTACATGGATGTGGTAAAATTGGTCAGTGATTGGTCAGTCAAAGTTCAAGAGTTGTAACGCGGTTTAGACTTTTGTGCTGCTCGGTCTAAAGGTAACTAATTGCTCAGTCAACCACCCAGCGTTACAAATACTGAGTTTTCTAGCTGCTTCTTACTAAGATCAAACCTCCAATACTGCATGCTATAACAAAAGATTCCTAAAAGCTGATGGGAACCCATATTTAAATAAAAAAATCAGATACTCACCTAAGGAGAGGGAGGCTCTAGGTCCCATAGAGCATCCCCTCTCTTTCCCGGTCCCCGTCGTTGCGCTGGCTCCCCGTAGCGGTATTCAACCGTTTCGGTCAAATACCGCTGTTTCCCGGCCGAAGGGAGGCTTCGGAAATGCTTCGGGAGCCCGAGTGCTCCCGAAGACGGGCCGCTCTACACTGCACACGCGCGAGCGCCCTCTATGGCGCACTTGCGCGTGCGCAGTATGGAGCTGCCTGTCTTCGGGAGGACTCGGCTCCCAAAGACTTCCTAAATCCCCGCCCTGGCGGATGCGAATGGGGGAGCCAGTGCAGCACCGAGGGCACCGGCAGAGGAGAGGGAAGGCTCATTAGGCCTTCCCGCTCCTTAGGTGAGTATCTGACCTTTTTTTATTTAAATATGGGTTCACATTAGCTTTAAGGATTGTCAAGGCTAAAAATTGAGTTTTCAGTTTCACTGCCTTTTCTTTGCAAGACATGAAATTCTTGGAACAGTTTCGTGTTCTCGCCTGCTGCTTCAGGAAATAAGGGTAGAATGGAGGGTGACACTATACTGTGACCCACTCACCTGTGGACCTTGTTGTGTTCCAGGTTTAAGAGGATCCCCCAGAACCCTTTTCTTTGCCAGTTCAACACTTTTCTTCACAAAGTCATCATAGATTGACTCTTCCACAAATAACCTAGATGCAGCTATGCAGCACTGGCCTTGATGATAAAATAAAGCATGGTGGGCGCACTCTACTGCAGCATTTACTGAAAGGCAAAAACAAAAAATCCAAATTACTGAAGGGAGTGAGAGACAGTGGTGCATCAGAATTCATATATTTTTTGAAAATTAAACAGGATGTAACTAGAAATCACCGGGCCCCCCTGCAAAACTTTGGATGTCCCTCTCCCCCCACCTAGCTTTCTGCACAGGTAAATTGATTCATGCACACTTGAATGTTTTCTCCCCATGCAGATAAAAACACTTAGACTTAAGACTCTGTGCCACCTGAAGCAAACTTGTGAGGATGCCAACCTCCCAACCCCCCCTCCATCCACTGGTAAAATCTCTGCTTTTCTCATACATGCTTAAAATAAATGTGTGTGTGTGTGTGTGTGTGTGTGTGTGTGTGTGTGTGTGTGTGTGTGTGTGTGTGTGTGTGTGTGTGTGCGCGTGCATGCACGTGCGTGCATGCACTGATAGGCAAGTGAATTGGTGCTGACAGGTGTATGACTAAACAAAGAAGTGTGGGTGGCTGGGTGCCAACAGCTAAACGAGTGCTAGCTGGGTGCTGATAGTGTGCTGTGGAGGGCTGATTGGCTGGCTGGGGCAGCATGCACACACACTATGCACACCAACACACAAATAGTATGCACACACTACACATGCATACACTGTACATACATTGACTGTACGTACTGTACATGCATACACACACAGCCATATTATTTTACTACATGAAAGCAGATGCTAAGAGGAGGAACGACAATGATATGCTGTAACATAACATAAAGTATATTCACTGTAACTTAGGCAAAACAATCAGAATGTCACTGATTATTACTGTTATTAGATATTGGACTCAGTATGATAAAAGCTCTTGATGAGATATCCACAGTCAGACACCAATCTTACCCTATCCACTGTGTCTGTAACCAGACACCATAAGGTCATGAGCCTGTGTGTTAAATGAGAATCTAGGAATGTCTTCCGAGGGCTGCCTGAATAAGGGCCAGTCTACAACTTTTTTCAACCTGTGACTCCTTTGCTTGTACCGTTGTACAGGAAGTCATCAGAATATCGCTGCAGGCTGAAACAGATATTTTTCTTACGAACCCTAGGGAGCAGGGACAGTGTACAAATTCCAATGTTTGCATCTGCCCACCACACAGATAAGAAATTATACAGTCACTAGTAAAAAGGCGCGCCTGTTAAAAAACGGTCGCTAGGTCACAGCCGCTACCCCCTGCAATGCACGCACATATGCGTCCCACTTGCTCGTTTCCCACCACTGTCTGAAGTATATGCACGCAGGAAGCTGCTTGCTTGGCAGTTGGAAAAAGCTGTTATTTCCCACAATGCAATGAGAACCTCTGTGAACCACACACAGCAAACTGTCAGATCCGGCCCTGTGTTCTAACTGCCCTGGCTGCGCACATGCTTAGTACAAAAAAGCCAGGGACATACAACCATTCAGATGATGATGCAGGGACACTTGCATTTTATTGTATAGGATTAGAGCAATGGTACACAGAGCAGAAAGAGTTTTCTCTCCATGCCCTTAGTTGTCAGTCTCTCAAACTCCTACCCCCCACTGGGCCCCCTGTGGCTTCTGGGCCCCCCTATGGCTGCCTCCCTGGCAGGGTCTATTGTTACGTCACTGTGTCCAAACAAGATATATTTCTTCTAGGAATTCAGGCACGAGTCCAAGAGTTACTGTATAATGCAAAAATTGTCTGAAACATGCATCATCTAGAGGTTATGAAGTGTAAACAATCAAAAATATACCAAATCTCTCTGTTGCTACAATGAATGCAAAAGATGATGCAGTGTACCCAAAACAGAAAGGAGGAGTGTGAAGTGGTATTTAGGACACCACTCTGGAGGGCTTATTATCCTCAGTGAAAAACGTGGCCTGCAGGATCATGTTGGTTTTTGAGTTTGATGGACTTGGACCCTTTGTGAAGCAGAACTGTGAGCATTTACCACTTGACTGCTGTCCCTCTTGTGTGGACTTTCTCTTGCCACTCATCATTGTACTCACAATTGTGCTTAACACGGGGACAAACAGATCTGAAATGCATGGATGATGTAGCACTGTTTACTTAAATAAGACTTTAGCATGAATAGCTTATGTTTAGCACAGCTTTTGCAACACAGTGGTGCAGCAACAAACAACAAACCATTCATGCATAACCTATTACCGCAAGGTTTTCCTGTTTTTATATCGATTGACATATGGGGGTTGATTCATCATTGATAGCACTGCGAAGCAGCATGAGTAAGCTTCTGTTATGAGCACTAGTCAATCAATGTGACTTAATGAGTGCTCTGGTGTTTATAAAAATCTAAAATAAAAATGTGAAAAAATGAGTGCTCTGGGCACGCTGTGCGCGCTATTGGCAGCGTAGCATGCGTTACCTAGCAACAGCCGATGCTTTAATTTGCCGCGCAGTAGTGACGTATCACTAGTGCTGCCGCTACAAGTTACATAGTAGCGGACGTGCTAGTTAAGTATCGCGGTAGCCGATACGTCACTACCGCGTGGCAAATGAAGACATTGGTTGTGTGCTAGGCAACGTACACTGCCACTAATGCACGTAGCGTGCCCGGAGCACCCATAAAGTCGCGGTGATTGACTAGCCACGTAACAGTAGCTTACTCACACTGTTTTGCTGCGCTAACAATAATGAATCAACCCCATGGAGTGGTAATCATCATGGATCTGGCTTTCTCTAGCTGTTCTTTAATAGAATTTCAACAGTAGGTAGCTCGGGTGTCTTAAGATATCTTTAGGGGGGAACGCAAAAATGCACTTTAAATGCACTCTTGATCAGGTGATTAATTTAGGGTTGATTTAGTATACTTTAAATACACTTATCCTTTCAGTTTTGAAATGTGTAAACATTTCTGCAGTAAGCTTTTTAAGGCATTTGTTTGAAAAGGACATAACAGTTACTTACTGTCTGCATCTGCAAATATGATAAGTGGACTCTTCCCTCCAAGCTCGAGAGTAACTCTTTTAAGGTTAGACTTTCCAGCTGCTTGTTTGATGAGCTTTCCAACCTAAAGTGGAGGAACATGTCTGATTTATATACATGTACATTACACACACACACACACACACACAGCCAAAGGGAAGTTCCCACATCTACCCAAGAGTACTGAAAGCTCAAATGATGGATTCCTTAGCAAAACAATGATTTCAAGCTTAAGTCAACCTACAATGATAGTTTGGACAATGTCTGCCTTTTCTCTTTGATCAAATCTGTTCTACAAGACATGTAAGGAACAGAGGCAACTTTTTTTCCTGGCTGATTAGATTAGTTTTGAGGAGGAAGCCAGGTCCCATGCATCCTTGGTCGATCCCCTCTACTGGGCATGATGCCTTATCTTGCTACCTATACTGGGGCGTGCCATCTGGCTACCTATTACGGGTGAGGGGGTTATTTGGTTACCAATACTGGGGGGAGAGGGACATCTGACTATCTGTACTGGGGGAGTTATCCCGCTACCTATACTAGGGGGAATATGGCTACCTATACTGGACTGGATGGGAGGCACCTGGCAGCCTATACTGGGGATGGGGGAGGTCATCTGGCTACCTGTACTAAGCTAATCTGGCTACCTAAACTAGGGGAGTGGCTACTTATACTGGTGGGAGATCTGTCAATCTATACTGGGGGATCATCCAGTTACCATATACTGAACTGACATCTAGCTGCCTATACTGGGATGACATGGGTGGGGGGTGCCCTCTTTCTACCTATACAGAGAATGTCCTCTCTAGATACGTAATATGTAGGATGCCGAAAGTGTTATTTGGGGGCCTCATGATTGCTGAATTTATTATTGGGGGCCTCATGATTGCTGAATTCATTATTTGGGGCCTCGTCATTGCTGCATTTGTCATGTGGGGTGCCTCAAAATTGCTGTACGTGTCATGTGGGGGCCTCACAGTTACTACATTTGTCACTTGGAGGTATCATAATTGCAGAATTTATCTGGGGCCCCATGATTGCTGTATTTGTCATTAGGGGCCTTATGATATGTGTATTCCTATTGTTGGTAATATCTGCATGCCATTGGTAATTTCTGCCTGATTGATGCCAGAAAAATAGGCACAAGTTTCCCATTATGTGCGATAAGTGGGTGTACGGTATAATTTTTTTTCGGTCATTGAGTCGTTACTGGAGGCACTGGCGTAACAATAGGGGATGCGACCCCTGCCGTTGCAGGGGGGCCCGGGGTCCCCCTAGGGCCCGCTCAGGGACTTTTGGGGGGCAGGAGGGGTCGCAGCATAAGAGGAGAGTGTGGCAGATCGGTGGGGAGGGGGGGCATTCCCCCCCCCCTCCCTCACTTCGAGCTCTCCTCTCAGCGCTTTCCCTCCTGCAATCATTGGTGGCAGCGGCGGCAGCGGCGGCGGCGGCAGGCTGAACACATTACCTCCTTCTCGCCAGAGGTCTTCCGTTCTCTAAGAGCAACTTCCTGTTTACACAGGAAGTTGCATGAAGCTCTTAGAGAGCGGAAGTCCTCCAGCGAGAAGGAGGTATGTGCTCAGCCTGCCTGCCGCCGCTGCTGCTGCCCGCTGCCACCAATGATTGCAGGAGGGGGAGCGCTGAGAGGAGAGCCCGATTTTTTTTTTTTGCAGAGGGGCCCGGGGATTTCTAGGTACGCCCCTGAGAGGTACTTGAAAATTGCCATGTTATAAAAAAGGTACAATCTGTGAAAAGGTCGAAAAGTCTTGAACTAGCAGACACCATATACCTCTGTTGAACCTGTGAAAGCCACTTTATCCACATCCATGTGATTTGATATGGCTGCTCCTGCTGTGGGTCCATAGCCAGGTACAATGTTCACTACTCCAGGAGGAAAACCAGCCTGAAACAACAATAAGTCATCATTCATTTAAAGAGGCAGTGCCAAACTCTTAAGACTAGCTGTGGTCAATGGGACACAAATTTGAAAACAAATTTCATTGATGTAGTATGTAGCTTACAATTAAGCCAATTAAAATCCAGAGAGGGGGTATGATTGTCCCAATTCCATACCAACCAGAATGCTCATGGTTAAGGGGGTATTAGCTAATGATTGGGATGAAGTTCAATCCTTGGTTAAAGTTCCTCTTGTCTGTATCAGCTTGTAGGAATTGCCCCCCCCCCCCTTAGCTGTCGGGGGGGGGAGGCGGCTATGGTTCCATCCTAGTTCACAACTAGTAAGGAGGTTAATTTGAAACTTGTTAGTGACATAAATGGGTGTATAGAGAGCATTCCAGAAAGGTGTAGTCTCTCAGAAGTAAATATTAGGCGGTGTAAACCATTCTGTGAAATATGGTGTGGCAAACAATACAAAAAGAGTGACATTCCTCTAAACCCACAATCTCATAATGTTTGTAAACCAAGTTGCATAAAAGAAAGAAAAAAAACTATGAGTAAATTGATACATTCTATTTGAAAATGTTATAATTGTTGAGTAAAACAGATGCTTCACAATGCATAGTTTTAACATAAATGAATGTTACTTTGTTACCTGTATTGTGTACTGTGCAGTTGTGAGGAAACAGTATGCCGGCCCCTTACTGTGTTTCTGTATGGCAGTATAGCTTCTAATTAATCCTGACCTTCATGTCATAATACTAAAGACTAGCACAATGCAGATCCAGTGTTTGCTCTGTGCTTAACAGAGGATTTAGCTGATCTCAGGTAAAGAAGAATAACCTTTGAACAGCCAGTCTTCTGCTGAATAAACATATCTGCTCAATTAACTGGTGCAGTGTCTTCCACAACCACCACTCCACTTATGCTGGGGATACACGGTACGTTTCCTCTTTTCAGTCGAGCCGGTGATGGCTTGATTGATCATTTCCGACAGGTCCGATGACCCTGCTCGATCCCCGCCCGCTTGATCCCAGCGGGCGGACAATAGCTGGGAGTCGAGCGGAAGATAAGGAAGCGCCCGTGGGGACGAGCGGGAATCGATCTGGACGGCGGCGGGGATGCGGCGAGAGTCGATCCGCCGGGTCGTACCGCGTATCCCCAGCATTAGAAACATTCAATGTTCCAATGACGCTTTGTCGTTTCAATTAAAACCCCTATGGATACTCCACCTGCGGCTAGAGGCAAGTGCCTCTAGCCGCAGGTGGAGTATCCATAGGGGTTTTAATTGAAACGACAAAGCGTCATTGGAACATTGATGAGGAAATATATACTCGATTAAGCTGAATAGTTGCAATAAGGATTGGGACTTTTTTGCTTGTCATCATTTGAAATCTGAATATTGATCTAACCCAGTTTTAAGCAACACAACCTTACCCTCCCGGATCCCAATTTTTAACTCTATTCTACACCAAGTTTTTTATTCTGGATATATATGCATGCATATATATGCACGTATATTTTATATTTTTATTTTTAACAGGAGAATATTTTCATACACATTTTTTAAGGGAACCAGTACGCCCAGTATGATGGTGTGGAAGTGGTGAACGTTATTAGTACGCTTAGTGTGGTGATGCGGATGTGGTGAACGTTAATAGGCTGTTCCTGTATATATTTTTCTAACGAATGTATATTTTCAAAATACAGTACAAATATAATTGAACACAGAAACATAAAAATTAAATAAAACAAGAGATTTTAATCCCACATAGTGAAAATTTGTTTGTTCAGCGCACCTCTCAAGATATTGTAATTAGCAGGCATAAGTTCGTAGTGCTCGCTATGCTACTCTGATAAGGCGTGTTAACTTTGATAACATGTGACAACTTTTGATAACGTGTGATAACTTTGATAACGTGTGATATCTTTGATAAGGTGTGATATTTGTCTTATCACGGTTTAGTGAATCAAGCCCTATGAGCGTTTTCGTGGGTTTTTTAAGCGCTGGCGATTTTAGAAATCACTCCAAAAGCACTTGTGCAAGGATCCCCTATGAGAGTGTTCACATGTAAGCGTTTCGATTTCATTGAAATCGCAAATGCGCTACATGTACCATTTTCTGAGCAGTTGACTCAGAAATCGCAAAGCACTTGAAAAAGCGCTTTGTATAGTGATCTCCCGAGCGCTTTTATGAATAAATACATTGGGCCTGATTCACAAAGCGGTGCAAACTGTTTAGTACGGGTGTGCTAAACAGTCAGCACGTGAAGTGCCGTTCGCAGACTTTTGCGCGTGCAAAGTGCCGCGATTTGCGCGATTGCGGACTTTTGCGTGCGCAGTTTGCTGCAAATTGCAGCAAATTGCGCGCACAAAAGTCCGCGATCGCGCGAATCGCGGCACTTTGCGCGCGCAAAAGTCTGCGAACGGCACTTCACGTGCTGACTGTTTAGCACACCCGTGCTAAACAGTTTGCACCGCTTTGTGAATCAGGCCCATTGTATTTATTCATTTCCGGGTGTAAGCGTTCACTTCCTGACTGACATCAGGAAGTGAAAAAAATGAATCGCTCTGCAAAAGAGCTTAGAAAAGCACATTTCTAAGCACAAAGTGCAGCGAAAATTTGTGTTTGCGCGCAAAAAAGTTATGCCTGTTATAACGCGCGCAAAACTCTAGCGCGGCAGTGCTATCAGTTAGCACGGTTTTGTGAATCAACCCCCCTAGTGTCTGAATCACACACTTGAAACAAACATGCAGCCAAACTTGTCAGATTTTTGTCAAAACCATCTAATTTGCATGCTTGTTCAGGGTCTATGGATAAAAGTACTAGAGGCAGAGGATCAGCAGGATAGCCAGGCAATGTGCATTGTTTAAAAGTAAATAAATATGTCAGGCTCCATTGGTCTCTCATCTTGGGTTCCCTTTAAAGGGAGGGGAGTCACTTTAGTGACCTGGTGCAGTTCTGAGCCTCGCAGATTCTCAAAAATGGCAAAGAGACAATTTAATTCCTTATGTAAAATGACTACTAGAAAGAATAATTGAACTCTGCTATGTAGTAACTGGTAGAACCTGTTTTATATAGAAAATAATTGAAGAATACCTTCACCACGAAAGATTCAGCATAGTGTGTAAGGAGCCTTAAGGTTTACATACATTTTTCTTACTGCAGTCATACAAGCTTGTCAAAACAAATCACAGGACAAATCTGTCATTCTTATATAATATTTGCTTTTGCATCAAATCAACTCACCTCTTTTATAAGAGAACCCATGTACAGAGCAGTCAGGGGTGTTTGCTCTGCGGGCTTAATCACAACTGTATTGCCACAGCAGAGCGCAGGTGCGATTTTCCAAGCAAACATCACTATTGGGAAATTCCACTGGAAACAAAGTGTAGAACAGCTATTAACATTAAAGCCACTGTTGCAACTAGAGTATTCTCTGTTTTACATCAATAGCGTTAGTATTCTAAACAAGTATAGTCTTAGTATTCTAAACAAGACTACTCTCATAATTAAGGCAGTTTGAAACAATGGGGCCTGAGTACACTAACGCGCTTGTGTCTAGTTCTGTATGCTTTTCAGCATCTGTAACATTGTTATGCTGCCGAAACGCGCTTGCATGTGTTTAAGGGTGCTGCTAAGGTATTGGTGGCCCTAAGCGGCACATCATTTGTGGCACTCCCCACCAGCCGGAGGCCCCTTCTCCTGTAATAATACGTACCCTCCCCCCTAAAAAAAGGAAATAAATAAAATATAGCCCTTCAGTATAAGTAGGAGCCAAAGGTAATATCCCCAGTAAAGGGGCCACCCACAGTTTAAGTAGCCACCCCAGTATAGATAGTCACTCCTAGTATAGGTAGCCAGAGGTGTCTCCCCCACCATAGAGGGCATTGGTGTCAGTGGAAATATGTAGTTTCCTGCTCGCTCCCCATCCCTCACAGACCTGCAGATCAGTGGGTACCGGAAGAGAGGAAAGCAACGCACAGCAAACATGCAGCACACTTCAAATGCAGGACGTCAGCAATGACCTCACTTCCACATCTGCATTGGTTATTACACCCCTCTTCCTTCTGTTCCCATTGCTGCTGATCTGAGGTGTGTGTGTGTGTGTGTGTGTGATGGGGAGGCAGCGGTGGCCATACTAGTCACAGACAGGGTTGCTCTGGCAGCATGGGAGGCCCCTGTTGTGGGTGAGGCCCCAAGTGGCTGCTGGGTCACCTGGACCAAGCTGCACCCCTACATGTGTCATGAGGTGAAGTTGGGTTAGGGCCCTTTTATATTGACTGCGTTTGCATCTGATTTTTGGACGGCATATGCTTTGCTCATCACAGGGGCACCACCATTATCATAGAATTGTGGTGTTCCCTTTCCACTAATGCTATTCTATTCTTCCCAAATGCAAACATAGTACACACTGACTGTATTTGCATTTGGGTTAATGCCAATGAGAGAGCATGAAAATTGCACACCAAACGCAGTGCAATGCAATTTCTTTGCAGTTTCCGTTTTAATTTTTCATTAACTACTTAAGGACCGAGCGAACTGAAATCTACGCCCTGTTTTCGTGGTCACCTGGCTGGCAGGGCATAGATTTCAATTAGCAGCCGCTGCGCACATCCGCCATTTCCATCGCTCCCACCGATCTCGCCGCTAATCCCCGCTGCCTGTCGCCGCAGCTCACTGGCTCTGCCTGTCGCTATGAGCTGGTCAGGAGCCGATTTCATTGGCTCCTGACCCTGTCTTTCAATGTAAGGCGCTCCCATTGGCTTACATTGAAAGACAGGGTCAAGAGCCAATGAAAGCAGCTCCTGACTGGCTCACAGGATCTCTGTCGCCATAGAGACATGCGGCGGTGACTGCGGTTGCGATGAGTATGTGCGGCGATTCGTCGGTATTCCGTCGGGATTCTGCCGGTTCTGTAACAGCGGTCTCTGGTCCTTAAGGGGGCAGAGACCGCTGGTACTTAAGTGGTTGAGGAATGGTTGTAAAAACACAAACAATTGCATCGTGAAAAAGAACAATCACACGAAAATATGCTAAAAAAAAAAAAAATCTGATTGCAGAGCATCTGCATTATATGCCTTATGGAGACAGTTCCTGGCACTTAGGAAGCTATAATTGGATGAGAGGCTATTGTCAGCTCCCAGGTAGACAGTGTCTTTCTCAGTTTTATACAGCACTGCCACACAAAATGATAACTCAATTTCACTTCACAAGTCAAGTTATCCTTCAGATCTGACTTTTCATCTTCATGAAGGCTTCCAGGACAAACACTACTGGATAACATTACAATTGTGAACTTATAGCTGCCTTTCAGTGGTGTAACTGCAATTAATGGGGCCTCCCAAGAACTTTGATGCCCCCTTCCCAATGTCATATCCTTTCCCTTGCTTCCATTGGTGCTCTTCATGACCTTGGGGCCAATCTCACAAGGGCCATCATGATATTTACGCCCATAACAATATAGCCACAAAACACCTGATCTGAAGTATAGTTCCCTGTATCAGAGAAAAGGAAGGTTAGTAGTTGGGCCTCCCCCCACAGCTTTAGGCCCCCCTCTGCTCCCATATAGTTAGGCCCCTGCTGCCTTTAAAATATTTATTTGCAGGAAGTTTTTTAACTCCTTGCCGACTGCTCCACGCCAATTGGCGTGAGCAGTGCGGCAGCCCCAGGACCGCTCCACGCCCATTGGCGTGAACGGCCGTCAATGGGGTAGCAGGACAGCGCGCGCACATCTCCTGTTTGGGGGGCGGAGCTCCACCCCGCCTTCAGTCTCCGAGCGGCTGTCTAATAGGGTAGTACAGCGCTGCGATCAGTGTGACACGGCTGTCCCCCTTGGTGACACAGAAGCGATCGGCGGTGATAGGCTGTAGCCTATCACAGCCGATCGCGGTGATTGGCTGACTGGGGGACGGAGGGAGGGAAAACATTTAAAGAAATATGTGTTTTTATTTAAAAAATAATAATACAAATATTTACATAAAAAAATAATAAACCTAAGGGGAGCGATCAGACCCCACCAACAGAGAGCTCTGTTGGTGGGGGGAAAAGGGGGGGAATCACTTGTGTGCTGTGTTGTGTGGCCCTGCAGCTTGGCCTTAAAGCTGCAGTGGCCCAATTAAGTAAAAATGGCCTGGTCACTAGGGGGGTTTAACACCGCAGTCCTCAAGTGGTTAAAGTAATGCAAATGTATTGCGTTGTAGATCACTCCTATCAGCGTTATAAGAACACACTTTGAATCAGAATCAGAATCTTTATTATCGCCAAGCACGACTGGGTCGTGCCCGGAATTGGGCTTGGCACGTACAGAGTACTGATACAGGATATAGATACAGGTACAGGACAAATCAAGCAGTCAGAAAGGAACACAAACATTATACCAGATGCAGAGAGAGACAATGTAGCATAAGTTACAACACAAAAACACCCACAAAATAAAAAAAAAAGTGTCAGCTTGAGCTAGAGCGCCGTCTATCTATGTGTAGAGTGCCTCAGTGCCGGCATGGTGTTGTGGTGTGGGGATGGTCAGTTACGTGGAGAGAGTTCAGAAGGTTGACAGCCGAGGGAAAGAAACTGTTCTTATGCCTTTGTCGCAAATTAATGCAATCTGAATATGAATTCAACAGCAAGCAATACTTTTTTTTAGTGTAGATTACTTTCAGTACTCACAGGGATTATTTGGCCACAGACTCCAACGGGTTCATGTCTTGTAAAAGTGAAGTAATCTCCATCTAAGGAAAAAAAATGCAAGAAGCCAATATTATAGATCAAAACTTGTGATATATTGATAAAGGACTTCATTCACTAAGACCGTCATATTACAGTGGTTTGATAACGCTATAAAAGAGCTGAAAAGACAAGGCCGAAAACTTGAGAGACTGTGGCGCAAATCTCAGTCCCCAGAAGACAAACATGCCTTAATCCTCCACTTGAAGAGCTACCAAAAGGTAATCACGGGAAAAAAATCATCCTTTCTATCACAAGAGATCGCAAATGCAGTTAACAAACCAGCCCAACTGTTCCGCACAGTGGAAAAACTCTGCAACCCGGCATGTCAAAAACTTAACATCGAGTCTTCAAAGGACCTCTGTGACCAATTTGCCCATTTCTTCACAGACAAAGTCTCCGCTATAAGGTCCGCCATCCAACTTACAGCATCTGAGCCTAATATAGCGCCGAAGACCATTAGCAGAGACAATGTAACACCTTGGTCAAACTTCAATGAAATTGATGAAGAAGTCACATCAAGCATTCTCCTTCACGTCCGCCTAACTACCTGTGACCTAGATCCTGGCCCAACACAGTTCATGTTGAACTGCCCTGACCTGTTCGTACCGGTATTACTAAAAATTGTTAACTGTTCCTTAAAATCAGGGATATTTCCTGCTTTACTGAAGGAAGCAATCATCAGGCCTCTCCTCAAAAAACCCTCCCTGGACCCAGACGCAATGACCAGCTACAGACCTGTCTCTAACCTCCCCTTTCTGGGCAAGCTAATTGAAAAAGCTGTTTACCTCCAGCTAGAAGCCAAAATCCTACAAAACAACAGTTATGACCCATTCCAGTCTGGCTTCAGGAAACACCACAGCACTGAAACTGCCCTCATCCAAATATGCAACCACCTGCTCATGGCAAGAGACAGAGGAGAGTGCTCCATCCTCATACTGCTAGACCTTTCTGCGGCCTTTGATACAGTTGACCATGACATCTTGATAAACAGGCTACAGGAATACTGCGGCATTGATGGCATAGTTCTTCAGTGGTTCCAATCCTTCTTGAGTGGCAGAACCCACAAAGTGTCTATGGGGCCCTTCCTGTCCACCCCTGTATCACTTAAGTATGGGGTGCCCCAGGGCTCAATCCTCTCTCCCCTGCTTTTCACGATTTACATGTTACCGCTGGGAAAACTAATCCAAAAACATGGCCTGACATACCACTGCTATGCAGACGACACCCAACTATATCTTTCCTTCAAGCCTGGTGTGACAGACCCAACTTTAACTATAAACGCCTGCTTACGTGAACTACAGCAATGGATGAATGACAACTGGCTGAAACTAAATGCAGACAAAACTGAAGTCCTTCTGATAGGAGGGCAGAGCATGATAACAAAACAACTTAACTTGCAGTCTTCACCACTGGGAATAGGAGGCACGGATCTGCGCAGCTCTGATCATGTGCGTAGCCTGGGAGTTCTAATTGATTGGGATTTAAACTTCAGAACTCAAATCTCTGCTGTGGTGAAATCATCCTATTTTCACCTGAAGAACATTGCAAAAATCAAGCACCTCATTCCCCCAGAAGATCTGCCAACCTTAGTCCACGCCTTCATCACATCCCGACTGGACTACTGCAATGCTCTCTACACTGGCCTTCCAAAAAAGGACTTGTACCGACTACAGCTGATACAGAATACTGCTGCCAGACTGCTAACCAACCAACCCCGTCACTGCCACATAACGCCAGTCCTGCACTCCCTTCACTGGCTACCTATAGAATGGAGGGTCCTATTCAAGATCGGCCTACTGACATTTAAATCCCTGAATAATTTAGGCCCTGGATACATGAAAGATATGTTGCAGCTGCGTAGCAATCCCCGCATTCTCAGATCAACAGGTTCTAATAATCTAGTCATACCCAGAGTCCACTTGGAAACTTTTGGTCCCAGAGCCTTCTGTCATGCTGCCCCTACGTTTTGGAACTCCTTACCTCAACAGATCAGGACAGCTCCATCCCTGGACATGTTTAAATCCAGACTGAAAACCCACCTGTTTAGTTTGGCATTTGCAGAAATATAACTTTTGTTGTGTGAATACTTCATCCTACTAATTACTGAATCTGAGAGAGCCTAAGCGCTTTGAGTCCTATGGGAGAAAAGCGCTATATAAATGTTATTGTATTGTATTGTATTGTATTATTTCCTCACTAGTGATATTTTACAGGCAGCAAAATAGCACACTTTTCATGTCAATTCACAAAGGTTTTCACCTCATGCTTTGTTTTAAAGATGTATTTCATATTTTAAGAATTCATGTGGTATTAGATTCTTTATTTTAAGGAGTCTTGCACACGTACCAAGACACTGTCGCTTGCAGGAATCTGGGTAATTGTAATTTAGTAATTGATTCAACATCACTATAATCTTTTCAGAGCTGTCCTTGGCGGAAATATTCCTGTAGAAATTACGCAGACCCTTATCCTTCTCTGCCACCTTCTCTGTAGACTTTTAAAAATGTGGCTCAAAAGGCTCCATTTCCACATAACTATTCTATCTCTCCACAGTTTCCATATTCATTGTAACCTGAACCACTAATTATTAGGGCTGAGAAAGAATTTCAATTTTCAAGGATGCAAACTTGAGGTTTACCTAAACTGGAATTTGTATATTCATGAATTTATTTTATATAACTGTACAAGTTTGTCGCCATTGAGCTTAGTAAGAAGGTAACATGAGACAAACAGACTATACTCTACGTTGTGGGGAAGCAGAGATGTTGTATTTTGTCAGGAAGTAACATAACAACAATAGTGTAGCCTCTGAGATGAAGAGTATACAGTTTGTGACACAACATACCCGTTGGCACTGTGCGACCTTGGTTTTTGTCTGCCCAGCCAGCACAATAACGTAAACTTTTCACAGCTCCTGGTATGTCGAACATGTAGGATGTAAAGAATGGTTTTCCAGCATCTATAGTCTCCATAGTCTGGAAAGGAAGTTCACATCTTTAGTTTATTTTTATCTTGTAACTATAAAACACTCAGTTATATAGTATATACTACCACTACACTCTGGTTGCACTTATACTGCCTTATCATATTCTTAATGAAAATACATAGTTTATGCCCCGCCGAAAAATCAAGAAATCTTGCGGAAGGCTGGGTTTATAGAAGAATGGGCTTTCCTTGCTATAAGCCATTTCTCCGTGGACCCCACATCTCCAGCAGTAACGTGATTATGCAAATCTGGAATGGACGGTATGAATTTTGCCTGTTATGTGTTTACAATTTAACACCTTCATGTAAATTATATTGGATTACGGGTATGGTAGATTAGAGGTGTGTGAATAAAAGAAGTTGTGTGACTGTATAAATTCTTACTGCATGCAGTTGCTGGAGACTGAAATTAAGCAACTACTGATTTAATTTGCAACAGATTCCAGTACAAGGCTAGTTTTAATCTGTATACCCACGGCCAGATGGTTGGTGGATCTCTGACGACAAACGATCCAGGCAAACTATCCTTAAAAGTCAATGGGGATCAGAACGATCCTTCACAATATGATCCAACATGACAGCCATTTAAAAATGAATGATCGCTGCGGGTGACCTGCATTGTGAAACAATGTGTAACAAATATTTTTGTTCAATGATGTAATGCGATATTACGGAAAAAAAAAATAATTTGCCACGAAAAAATCGTCCAAAAATATTATGTTGAGGGTATGGACCTTTACAGTGAAGGTTTACAGTTGCCAAGCAGATGTGGTGCCGGTAAAATGTAATGGCAAGGCATCTGTTGCAGCGCACCCAATGCATTGAGAAAGGCACAGAATCTACCCGGCAACTGATGCGCTGGTACAACACAGCCACCGTAAACTGGCCCTAATTCAATATGATCTGGGGAAGGTTTCAAATATCTAACAACGCTTTTTAAAAAATCCAGTTCAGGTTTACTGTATCTTGATATCGTCACTGGGAATATTTGGAGATCTGTGGGGATTTCATGACAAATCAAGCCCAGTATATCATAATCTGCCTGTTCCTACAGCTTTTTCTCTACAGAAGTTGCACAATCCCCTCCTTATGCTAGCTAGTCTAGGCTGCTATGGGAGGTTTGTCTAGACAACGAACATATGCCTCTGGTTTTACGAAAATTGTACGTAAGATGAAGCACAGTGCTATGTGCTCTACCACAGAGGTGATCTGCAAGTCCATATTGAGTTTTATTGCTGCATTTTGAAGAATACAAAAATGATCTACATCGTTCTGCAGCAGATCCACCCAACAATAACTTTTTTTCCTTATTAAATTAAAACAATAAGGTTTGCAAATACCTACATTTTTTAAATAGAGAACTGGGAAGTAATGGCAGTGCATCCTAAAACCAGGCCGCATCTAGATGACTACCAACAAAGATGTGCACATCCTCTATAATTAGGATCTGCACACCTATGCTGGTAGTAATTCAGATGCAGCCTGCTTTAGGAAGCACTGCCACCTCTCCCAGCTGTCCAAGAGACCTAAATTATAAATACACAAAGCAGTATCAACATCAGAGTATATGTACGCATCATAAATTAGATTTTTTAAAATATGAATAAGTCTATCTGACTGCAAAATGAATTGATATAATGGGACCAATTTACAAAAAAAAACAGAACAAAGCTGGAGCAGCAGTTTATGTTTCATCTTGTCACTGTGTCTGACTGGCTACCAGAGATAGCTGCCTGCCCCAGCTTTGATAAACCATTTGTGTTTGGCCTTTGTAGTCAGTCTCCTTGTGCCATCATACAAAAATTACTTACGCTTAGAGCGATGATGTCGCGTTCGATAAGATCAGCTAATTTATTCAATAGTTTTCCTCTTTCAGAGGCATCCATCCTGCGCCATGGAGATCCAAACTCGAATGCTGCTCTTGCTGCCTTTACAGCCTTCTCTACATCTTCCTGGAATCAAATAAAGTATTCACTTATATAGAAGCTATACAAAAAAACTGATATTCTTACAATTTGTTTGATAATGTCCTAATGATCTGTATGAAACGGTTGGCACCTACTTGATGGATAAAGCCAGGGCTAACTTGGGAAGCTGGTAAATTGCCCCAGGGCCCCCAACTATTTTAAGGCCCAAAAACCTATTTTAGTGCATGGAATGTTATTATTTCTAATGGAAAACAAATATTTTTGTCTAGTAATAAACAATACTGTTGTAGCTGTTTAGCTAGGTATTTTTTAAAAGAAAAAAAAAAAACTAAATTTCCAGTACTCTGCTAGCAAGTGACTATTTGCCTCTGCTAAATGGTGTTCTGCTCAGTACCACTTTCCAGGGCTGGTGCCATGGCCGGGTCGAGGCAGAGGTGAGAGAGGCACCAGCCTCAAGGCGTAGGAGGGGGCACACAACTCACTCAGCTATCATTCCCCTATTGTGTTTGAAACAGAGAAATAAGAAAAGGGGATACATATCAGTGACTGCAAGCCAGATAACTAGGTGTTGGGGCCCTGGGGTGCCTCTTAGTCTAACAGCAATCAGTGTGTGATGGCTGGGGGGAAAGCGATGGAGGGGCGCACTTTGGTGTCTCAGCCTTGGGTGCTACAGGACCTTGTCCCAGGTACCCAGGGGAATTGCCCAGGGCACCAAAGTTGATTGATAGGCCCCCCACAGGTCTCCCTCCAGCTGACAGTGATTCCTCCGGGCTCTTGTGGAATGCTCGCATTGGAGCAAATTCAGTTGGTTGGCCCGACAGGCTCCTCCTTTAGTCTGTGTGCTTCCACCTTCATACTCATGGGTGCCCCTTCTCTGTTACCTGGTGGCATGGTACTTAATCACCTTACATGATGCCAGGTCACAGAGAAGACCCCTCTCCTTCACCAACGCAAGAAAATTTCCTCATCCTCATCCACAATTTACTAATAACATTTTTAATCATTTCAGTGTATAACTACAAAGCTATTTGGAGCTGCCACGCCCTATCACCCAACTACCATTATTGGTGCTCTACATTTCTTCATTTTGTCTACTGCAGATGACAGCACAAATATTTCCAGAGGAGCACATCAGTGCAGTGGCAACATTCATTGCAGGTGATATTTTAGAGTGCCCACCAGAGATGTCCGCCAGTTAAATGGCTGGGTGGTGTACTGTTTAAGGGCACTAGCACTACCTCTGAGCTGAGGCTTGAATCATAGCTCTTCCTATTCAGTTAGCCAGTACGGAGTCATTGGGCAAGACTTGCTAACACTGCTACTGCCTACTGAGCACGCCCCTAGTGGCTGCAGCTCTTAAGTGCTTTGAGTAAAACAGGAGAAAAATGCTATACAAATGTTGGAATAATTAATATTATTACATTTTAAAAACAATTTGGGCAGCAACTTAGACTGTGTGCTTTAGATTCTGGTCCCTCATGAGATGTGAGTTTAACACTCCTGCTCTAGGAAATACCAATCAACCCCTTACGTAACTAGAAATGCAAGTTGGGGGACAGATGGAAATGGCTGGTGAACATAAAGGGCCACTCTAATAGAGAACACTGTATATATCATGTTCCTTACCTTATCGCCTTCTTCGATGTCACAGATTTTTTCTCCTGTTGCAGGGTTGAAGGTGGCAAACTTTTTCCCACTGACTGAGTCATGCCATTCATTGTTTATAAAGATCTGAGGGAAAAGAAAGCAAAAATGGCAAGCTGTAAAACAAATGACTTATTTTGATTAATAACGCAAATGCTACAATCTATAAGCTGGAATATCGTTCCAAATTGTGGGCGCAGATACAGCGTGAGGGCTGATACATCATACTGCTACTTATTATGGGCAAAAGCAAGAAGTAATATAGTCTCACTCTAGGGTATAGCTAGAGGTAGATCCTCTAGTTTGAAACGCCAGACAAAATGTAAAAAAAAAATTAAATCTATGTTTGCAGTTAGAAAAATATTTTGTTTTTCCTTTCTTCTTATATTTCCCTGCATAGTTGACAGAGTATTCTCCCACTCAATGTGTTGGAATGGCTATGGAAGGTAGTCACTTCTTCTATTGTAAAGAAATGGCCAGCCAGACTACAAACTGGTATCAGCAACTGGGCCTCAGCATTGTCAGCAAGGTATTGGCAGCTAATCTGCTTTGCTACAGAAATATGTCTCCAAGCTTCATTTTTAGTTTCAAAAGTTTATGTTACAGGTATACCGTATATATTCTGATGGTCAAATAAGCAATTATTTTCAAATGAAAACATGAACATCAATTCCATGTAGTGCAATACAAAGCATTTATTATATAATCCCCCAATGCAGTTGCAAAATTAATGATATAAGGATTTAACTGAACAGAATAAAGAGTAAATTTCACCTGCAACATGCTGTCATATCTTTTGTTTACTGTGATACATTATACAACATCACTATTAACAAATCCATGGGTGTTCAACAGTGTGACACACTTAATCTTCAGTGTGACACAGTGGGGAATGAGCACTGTACAAACACACATAGTATATACAGTACTTGAGTACTGTTTAAAGGATACCTCAACTGAAATGTGACATAATGAGATAGACATGTGTATGTACAGTGCCTAGCACACAGATAACTATGCGGTGTTCCTTTTTTTCTTTCTCTGCCTGAAAGAGTTAAATATCAGGTATGTAGGTGGCTGACTCAGTCCTGACTCAGACAGGAAGTGACTACA
The DNA here is from genome assembly GCF_040937935.1 of Hyperolius riggenbachi. Classification (NCBI taxonomy): domain Eukaryota; kingdom Metazoa; phylum Chordata; class Amphibia; order Anura; family Hyperoliidae; genus Hyperolius; species Hyperolius riggenbachi. The sequence goes on from NC_090646.1 coordinate 417,433,624, forward strand.
GTGTGACCCTCACTGATAAGAAATTCCAACTATAAAACACTTTCCTAGCAGAAAATGGCTTCTGAGAGCAAGTAAGAGGTAAAAAAGGGGAATTTCTTATCAGTGAGGGTCACACTGTAGTCACTTCCTGTCTGAGTCAGGACTGAGTCAGCCACTTACATACCTGATATTTAACGCTTTCAGGCAGAGAAAGAAAAAAAGGAACACAGCATAGTTATCTGTGTGCTAGGCACTGTACATACACATGTCTATCTCATTATGTCACATTTCAGTTGGGGTATCCTTTAAGTGGAGATGGGAGAGAGGGGTGAGCGACTGTTTGGCACCTGAACAAGCAGCTTCCAGCAGATGGGAAAAGGAGCTGAGCACTCAGAACAATGCACTGTTTCACTGAGAACAGTGTACCCATACTAGATAGCATCCCTAAATATCTGTAGTATGTTTTTCCTCTTGCTGTATGTGCTAAAATGACCTTATTCAGGGCGTAGGTCAGTAGAGGTGAAAATAAAATATAACAAAACTGCTTATGAAAACTTTAATAAACAGAAGTATTTGTAAAATAAAGCTGCATAGTATGTTGGCACTGCTGCATAATATATTGGCGCTGTTTACATAATAATAGTATTTAAAAACAAGTAACAGGATATAGATCAGCTATGTATCTCAGATTAACATGCCACCAATTCTTACACATTTCCCTAGCTTATTTAGTTCATGCTGAATTTTCTATATATGAGAATCATATTACAAAAATGTGCATTATTAATGGCTTTAAAACAAATGCAGGATAAGACTGGCTGAGTTTATCAACTCTACAGTCAGATTTTTATTTATTTGTCAGGATTGGCAAATAAATACACCGAGTTGAAACTATATAATTGTATAACTCGGTTTATCACAGTGATGTTTAATCCGAAACTTGCTTTTGTGCAGATGAATAATTAACACCATCAAGCATAAACTATAACTGTTTTCAGGGGATTAAAAGCGAACTTGGACACAGTACTGTCGATTCTCAATTTACGCCAAGGGTTTTTTTTGGGGCTGATTACTGAAATGACACTGCTTGGCTGTGATACTGGGGGATTCTTGCCAAAAGGCACATATTAGCCTCAGGAATAAGGAGGCATGGCTTACTGAAACTCATTATGCAGAATTCAAGCTGTGTTCATGTGTATGTGGTCACATATTGACTCCTCCATGCATGCAAGTTACTCATTCATATCAAAGGAAATCATTTGAGAAACCACAGGAAGCACTGCCTTGATTAGTGAGAAATGTTGGGTCAAAGAGCTAGATCAAGTTCCTTTTTATTATTTTTTGGTGCATTTTGAAATAATGCCTATGACACGGTGAAATGAATGCAGTACTTCTGACTTGGTATCGAGAACATACTGTGCTCATTTCATTAAACTCTGACTCTGGACCTCTGCTGACCTAACCTAGATGTGCTGCCATTGTGCTTCATCTAGTCAAAGCCCAAAACACCTCTGTTTGGTACTACAATAACAAGAGGGGTGGTATTGTTTAGATCTGTGGCTCTCAAACTGCCAGTAAACCCACAGTTATCAAAATAATCGTACGCCACAGAGCCCCCATTTGTGATTCTCAAAAGAATCGCACACTACAACCACTACAGAGCCCACGTCACCCAAAATCTGCAGGTGCGGACACCAAGGCCTGCCTACCGTCCGAGCACTGTAGGTGGCAGTTATGGTGTGCAGTTGCGCATTCTGCTAAGTCCATGTCATGCATAATTACAAAGGTCATTTAGTTATTTAGACGTTGGTCAAGAGTACTACTTCGAGTGCCACTCACAAGCTCACATTCCCCTATATGTTAACAACTTTGAAAACCTTCCTAATGTACTATTTTACAAACTGCTGGTTTCATTATTCGGCTTCCATTTTTCTTCACCTGCATGCTTTTTCTCCATGTCTGCTTCTCTATAAAACGGTACCTGGTGAATTGCCCCTTTTACTGTTACCTCTCTCTCTTTACACAATTAAGTGACTCACTTTAAAGACTATGAAAGTAGCTAGCAGGACCCGTTGCTGTGGAAATTGCTACTGGATCCTCTATAGGAGTTTCCCACTTTGCGCTTTAGTACCCATTTTCCGCAAGCAATTTGGTGAGAAGTTAATGGTCTTACATGGAAATATTGGATCTTAGAAGCAAAGGTAGCTGCTGCTCTCAAAGTGCACAGGCATGTTTCCAATAACCATAGAAGGAGCGAGAAGATCTGAGGGTCTCCTACTTAGTTTCTTTATTATGCCACCAGAGCACAACAAAACATAAACACATGAAACAATGCATTTCGAGGGGACTTTCTTCATCAGATTCATGCACATGGCATCCTATAGGGCACAGAAATAATTTCTGTACCTTTTGAACACCAATATGAACCAGAGAAACAGGTCAAGTGTACCCCAGGCGACATGTGACATGAGATGTACAGTACAGTGCAAAACAATAATTACCAGGCTGTTTTTCTTATTTTCTTTTCTGCCTGTTAGAGTTAATTTTCAGGCATGCAAGTAACAGCTTCTGTCTTCCTTGTCAGGAATATAGTAAGCCTCGCTGATAAGCAAATTACAGCCATAAAAGATTTCCCGGCAGAATTCTACCTCTGAGTGCAGTATAGTGTAACACACGAGGCAGCTGCGGCGAACAGTACCGCCGCCGCAGCTGCCTCCATGCCGCCATCCGTCCTCCCGGCGTCTGGGACGCCGTGGACAGAACGTTCGTTTGTGCAAGAGGTCGCCGTCTTGCGCGGGCGAGCGCACAGACGGGACCTTTATGCGAGGAGGAAGCCCGTCAGCTGACCTGCTGGTCGGCTGACGTCAGAGGAGTCCCACGGCGCCCAGGATTGGCTGATTCGGAGGGGCGTGCCAGTGGGGTCTCCTCTGCTTCTTAGGCCTCCGGGCTTCATTCAGTGGTTGTCTGTTGTCGTGAATACATAGCGTGTTAGCGCTCAGACCTTAGGCTAGATCCCAGGTGTTGATGCCAAGGACTTCACACCTAGACTAGGAGATTGCTTGTATTGTATTGATTTCCTGTGTATAACTCTTAGCTAAAACTCTGACTCTGATCCTGCTTTCTGATTCTGTACTTCTGCCTATCTGCCTTATTAGTTGCTGAACCTCTGCCTGATTACCGATTACTCTCTTGCCTCACGATTCTGTACCGATACTTACCTCTCTGTTGCTGAACCTCTGCTTGATTACCGATTACTCTCCTGCCTCACGATTCTGTACCGATACTTACCTCTCTGTTGCCGAACCTTGCCTGTCAGACCATTCTACTCACCAGTGGTCCCTCGCCCACTGCTCCTAGGCTGCAGTACAGTCTGAATCACCTGCTTTTCAGGCGATCATTAGTGCAGTACTGTTTGTGTCACCTGCTCCTAGGCTGCAGTACAGTCTGAGTCACCCGCTCCTCGGGTGACCACTCGGCTGCAGTACACTCCGAATCACCCGCTCCTCGGGGGATCCGGTCTCCGCAGTATCGTATCTCCAGCTTGCTGGAGTTTGAACTCTATTACACGGTCAGTGTACCGATAGTACCTCACCAGCCCTAACTATTAAAGTTACGGTTGCACCAAACACTATACACTCAGCTCTTTGTGTTGCTATACTGGTATTATTGGTGATTCTGCAGATCACACATACTCAGGTATAGTGTCTGTATTATTGGTGATTCTGCAGATCACCAAATAATCAGACATCTGAGTTGCGACACCCAACCGTTACATATAGAAATAGAAAAAAGTCCATAGTTCATGTATTTTAACTCTGAGAAACTTAATAGGGTGCAAGACAATGAAGCATGGAATCTATATTTTAAATGTTTAAATATAAAATAAAACCATGGGATATCTAAAAAAGGCAATTTTTAGGAGAAGGAGGATACATACAATTGTTTATCTCAAGGTTTATTTTCACCTTGGGTTCACTTTAATTTCGTCACTTATATACACTTTGGAATGTGCTTTTGGGAGGTAAGTGACTACTTTCTGATTGCTTTATATTAGTATCTTTATATCTATGTAGACACCTCTTATTTCCAATTATTGATTGTTACCCTGCTCATACTCTTACAAAAAAGACTGAGAATAATATGAAATGAGAATTTCCAATGAACCCAAACATAAATAATATTCTTCATGTAACAATGCCTCTGACCTCCTTACTAGATGAAATGCAGGCACAATGGGGTGAGCCTTGCTTCTTCGGAAGGCCTTTGTGCACAAAGGCCTCCGAAGAAGCAAGGCTCACCCCATTGTGAAACGGTCGTAAGGCCGTGCACCCACTGGCGCCCACAGTCATCTCCCACACCTCTGCAGCAGCACGATAAGTACCTTCATTGTTCTATTGAACTCTTATGTTCACCATTTCTGTTCTTACCTGTACACTTGCTATTATCAATTAAAACTACAGTGCCAGACCACTTGTTCTCTCCTCAGTTTGTTAATCTGAAGTGTGTAAGAACCTTAAGCTAGTAAGGTATCTTAACAGCACTTGGCCTCAAACTGTACACAGCTTAAGGCCACGTTCAGATAATTCAGCACAGTTGGCTGTGCGATCGGAATGCAACGCATACGATCAAATGCCATCTGCGCTACTATGCGCTGCAGTCTGCAATCTGCGCTGCGATTCCCGAAAATGCATGCAGCGCATCGCACTGCTGCGCAGCGCATATGATGGGAACAGTAGAAGGGCTGTCTATGCCCTTCTACCATTCTTGCATGTCACACAATATACACGCTGCCGAAATGCGCACGGCAGCGCATATAGTCTGAATGAGCCCTTAAGAGTACATAAAGTAATAAAGAAAGAGCCTGGCATAGCAGGCTTTGTCTTTATTACTTTAGTCTTAATGCTACCGGACTGCAAGGGTCTTTGGGTTCAATATTTACCTGATCAGACATAATTCCTCCAGGAAGGTGATTGCTTCCCCCCCCTGCGTGATTCTGCATGTATAAAGTTCTTAAATCTAGTATACTATGTACACAAAGCAATTTAAATCAGTTCTTTACACCCAAAAATGGCAAAAATGTCACCCCAAAATTTTAGCTGAGATCAGCACACTTAGCATCTAGCTAAGCAAACAATACTAAACTGGCTGGTGGGCGGAGATGCTTTGGGTCTTATTCAGTTTTTTTGACCTAGGTTATATTGTTACACCTTATCAACAAAATACCTTTTACTCTGAAGCAGGTCTTACAGCATGTCATTACTGAAAAGCACTATAGATAGTGCTAAACCGCCACATCCCCGCGGCAAAACAAGGCGTTTATACCCCCCAAATCACCTCTGCAAACTCGGTGGAGCGCTTCCTGAAGTGGCAGAGCTTAGCTCTGTAGCTCTGCCTCTTAGCGCGTCAATCCCCGCTGATCGCTGCCTCTCCCCACCCCTCTCAATCTGCCTTCAGAGAGAGGCGGGGGAGAGGCAGAGATCCGCGCGGCGATTGACTTGCATGGAGGCAGAGCTGCAGCTCATAGCTCTGCCTCCATGAGCAGCAAAATCCACGACCAAGAAAGTCATGGATTTTGCAGAGGGGATTTGGGGGGTGTAAACCCCTCGTTATGCCACGGGGATGCGGCGGTTTAGCGGCGGTCTATAGTGCTTTACAGTAATAACATGATTTAAGACTCGTTCCAGAGTCTCTTTAGCCACTTAAGGACCAGGGGATTTTTCCCTTATCTGTGCTGCGTGGGCTCTTCAGCCCACAGCACACATCGTGTTTGCAGCATGGTGATCAGACTTCCCCCCTTTTTTCCCCACTAGGGGGATGTCCTGCTGGGGGGGTCTAATCGCCGCCGGCTGTTTGTGTTTTGTGGGAGGGGGTGCTCCTCAAAGACCTCCTCCGCAGCGCTATTCTGCCCTCTCTCTCCTTCTCTCCCTCCCCTCCTTGCTGTGGGCAGCACAGGACGGTGATCCGCCCTACACCGCCTCTGATAGGCTTCAGCCTATCAGATGCCAACGATCCCCGGCCAATCAGAGGCCGGTGATCGCAGATCTCCTTTACGGCGCTGCTGCGCCGTAAGCGCCGAATGATGTAAACACCGGGGATTTCTTCCCCGCGTGTTTACATTTAGCCTGCGAGCCACGATCGGAGGCTCGCAGGCTGTTCACGGAGACACCCTCCATCAAGTCACCAACCAGCAAGCAAGGAAATATTTAGAATAATTTTGACAGTCCCTTTTCAGTTACTTTTTGATACCTTTTCAATTGCAGAGTGAAATGTTTTTAAAACAGAAGATGAAAATTATCTCCTAGGAGAAAACTTAAGAGAAAAAGTGAATTGAATAAGGGTCTTTCTCTTTTACAACATGGGTGTGGCCAAATGCCAGTTGATCAAAGGCATCTAATAATACAATTGTCACAACCAAGTTGGTTGATACTATCATGTGCTTGTCTCCAGTTGCCAAGATTCCAAAATTTCCACCAGTGTCAGTCTTCGAAACTAATGTAACTTTAACCCAAACAGTAACAGTAAGCGGTAGTACTTATACTCTTTCTTTAGCTTACAGTTATTCAAAACTTGCTAATTGAATGACAAAAATATACAGTACATTCAGATCCCGCCTGTGATTTTTGTCTTTACCAATATTAATTACAAATACCTTGTTGTTCTATATCATGAAATGGACTAGAAATATGACTTTTATTATCGTTAGTTAACATATAATTTAAGACTTGCAGACAATATTCATTTGTCTTCTGTCAAAGCGATTTATGTAGCCAAAGAAAACTGAAGGTAGCTGAGAGTTGTGAGCCAGAGTAGACAGAGGGTACTTGATACTGTGTGCTTACAGCTGCCACACCCATGCTCTGTAAATGAACACCTTTGTCTTGCACACTTCACTGGCGCTATAAACTTGAAGACTGAAAATCATTATTGCACTCAACCTGTACACAGCTCAGGGAACTAGATCAAACAGCCCTGCAGAAGTAGCATTATCTTTATGAATGTTAGACAGGAAGGTTTAAAAAACAGAGGGAAAAAATAGCTGAACAACTAAAATGTTATGTTGCAGATGGTAAGATACAGTGGCAGTAGAATTTGTTTATCTGAGACTCTAGATACACCCTATACACACACCTGGCAATCGATATATGCCACTCGAGATGATGTATTACAATGTTATGTCAGTCACAATGTGATTTCTACCCTAACGTGCAAGGTGCAATTGTATAAATGCTACTGCCATCCATCTGTGCGGAGGCTCTGATGCTGAATTTCCAAAGTGCATGTAATGCATGGATGCAATGCCAGCATTGCAGTGCTCAGATGAGCAATCAAATATACGTTTGACACATATCATACGTTTATCTGTCACTTTGCATACAGATTGAAGCGTAATCTTATACGGATTAGCAGCGCTATGCCTAATAACATGAGGATGTTGTAATCCCCCCTCCTTTTTGTATGCCTATACAGCCAACTTTAACACAGCATAGTAGTGAGCGATCGGCACGATTGGGTACTATGCCAACGCGCTGACCGCAAGTGATGTTGTGACCACCGGAGGTGATGTGCCGCTAGTGCAGTCTACATTCATAGCTTATAAACTCGCCGGCTGCAGGGCGCATAGACACACATCACTTCACACACATCAGAACCCTGATGTGTACCTGAACAGATATGGTTAATGCATGCAGCCACCCCTGCGGGTGTGTTTTTTTCCTCTCTCAGTCTATTTAAACCTGCACTGCAAACAGTGCCTCCGCTCTGACTTGGGCTATTTGCTGGGGGACATTTTGCTGGTGGGGGGTGCACTATGCTCATTGTATATATGTATAGCACTTTTTGAAAAAGCCGTAGGGTGAAACATGTTAAAGAACATTATACAATCACTTTGTAAATAGCACTATCACTCCTCTATATGTCCTCCTGTTATGTATATGTAGGTAATGATTTGTACTGACTACAGGCAGCATCTGCTAGCAGTCTACATGACAGCTGATTGAATGCTAGTGGCTACAACCGTCTCCTATACCAGCAGGGTTCTAAACCTCTATGTGGAATAGCTACACCACATTATATGTGTAATTGTGGGGGATAAGCCAAGACCTCCACACTAGAGGTTTTATACATTAACTTGTGAATCTTGTTAGTTGTGCTTCCTTCACTGACCACTAGGTCCAATAATGTGGAGCTAAATATTTGATATTTGTACTCAAAGGGCTGGTCAGTGACCCTGTGTTTGACTTTATTTCCCTGGTATATTTTCTCGGGTAATGTGCATATAGACTAACTTTTTAGCAGTAAAATAAAGTAAAACTTCATTTGCCTGCTGCATGGCGAATTTTTCCTGCGGCTGGGTAAGTGTGCCTTCCCCAGTCTGGCAGGCTAAGCAGGGTATGCAGAGTGGGCGCCAGGGAGCTTTTATAGTTACCTGTCCGGACACTGGACTGGCTTCCTCTCTTTATCCACCCGTGGCGCTGCACTCCCGCCATCCTCTTCTGACTTCCAATCATATGTTATTACATGTGATCGATGCTCAGGAGATAGTATCAGTGGTGCAGAGACACCTGGTGGTGGAAGAGGGGTGCACTGCTGGCACTATCCTGTAATAATCTGCCTACTGTGCATAAGCTCAGTAGGCAGAACCCAACAAGTTCTGCCCGCTGAGGTTAAAATGAGTGTGCATCTTTAAACAAAATACCTTGTTTGTTGATGCTACTGGGTAAAATAGCAATTCCTTACAAAATGAATAATAACATGCACAATTTCCCCAGGTTTGAGGAAGAATGTGTGTGCATGGATAAGGAATTTGGACAGAAAGCAAGGAGTTGTGGTCAATGGATAATATTCAAAATGAGTGACTATTAGTGGTGTCCATTTATTTAATAATGAGCTATTAGATGAAGTAAAAACTAATGTTGCTATTTTTGCAAATAATTCAAAGTTGTGCCGAATTATCAACACACAGAAAAATAATAACATATTGCAGAAGCATCTGAATAGGATGGCTATATGGGCAAGCGATATGGGCAGATTAAATTATGAAAAATATAAAGTCATGCATTTTGATCGTACCAGTGATATAGCACCACATACAATAAACTGAATACAGATGGGGCATCAAACTTGGAGAGGGACTTAGGAGTACTGGTTTTAACAAGTTAAATATCTGTATTCAATGCTCAGCTGCAGTTAAAGCAAATAATAGGGGTGCAATAATATGGAAATAAAAATGTGGGATGCTAGCATAATGCTACCCTGGTTTAGCTCTCTTGTAAGGCCGCATCTGGAATATGGGATACAGTTATGGGACAGTTTTAAAGCAGGCGCAGAGACTAGCCACAAGAGTGATTAGAGGGATGGAAGGTCTCACTAACCAGTAAAGGTTCAATAAACTGGGCTTATTTAGAGTCTGGAGAAAAGATCTCTTTAACATGTATAAATTAGAGGACAATATAAAAGCTTGGCAGATGCTTTTTGTCCCTAGGCTTATACACAGGGCAAGGGGACATGACCTGTATATGGAGGAAAAAATGTATTCAGGAAGGGATTCTTCACTGTAAGAGAGATTAAAGGACAACTGGAGTGAGAAGAATATGGAAGCTGCCGTTTTTATTTCCTTTATTTCCTGGCAGCCCTGCTGGTCTATATGACTGCAATAGTGTTTGAATAACACCACAAACAATCATGCGAATATCAGCTCTTATTGTCAAATTTGACATTAAAGGATACCCAAAGTGACATGTGACATGATGAGATAGACATGTGTTTGTTCAGTGTATAAGTATAAAATTAACATTAGCCTGCACTTACATATCCCACTTGATCCAGAGGTTGGAGAAAAACAATTACAAGGCTTGGGCCACTTAGCCCTAAAGGCGAAAAAAAAAAATTTCCAGACTCCAAATGACAATCAGATAAAATCTCTGGATCAACACTGCTGGAAATTAACTAGTAATGCAAATCAGATGTTTCTGACATTATAGGATACCCGAAGTGACATGTGACATGGATGAGACAGACATGTGTATGTACAGTGCCTAGCACACAAATAACTATGCTGTGTTCCTTTTTTTCTTTCTCTGCCTGAAAGAGTTAAATATCAGGTATGTAAGTGGCTGACTCAGTCCTGACTCAGACAGGAAGTGACTACAGTTTGACTTTCACTGATAAGAAATTCCCCTTTTTTTACCTCTTTCTTGCTCCCAGAAGCCATTTTCTGCTAGGAAAGTGTTTTATAGTTGGAATTTCTTATCATTGAGGGTCACACTGTAGTCACTTCCTGTCTGAGTCAGGACTGAGTCAGCCACTTGCATACCTGATATTTAACTCTTTCAGGCAGAGAAATAAAAAAAGGAACACAGCATAGATATTTGTGTGCTAGACACTGTACATACACATGTCTATCTCATAATGTCACATGTCAGTTCGGGTATCCTATAATGTCAGAAACATCTGATTTGCATATGCTTGTTCAGGGTCTATGGCTAAAAGTATTAGAAGTAAAGGATCAGATGGACAGCCAGGCAACTGGTATTGCTTAAATGGAAATAAATATGGTAGCCTCCATATTCCTCTCGCTTCATTTGTTCTTTAATGTGGAATACATTACCACAGGAAGTAGTTATGGCAAATTCTATATCTGCCTGTAAAGGGGCTTGGCCATGGCTATTGGCTATAATTACTAGTTAATTCCCAGCAGTGTTGATCCAGAGATTTTATCTGATTGTCATTTGGAGTCTGGAAAGATGTTTTTCCCCTTTAGGGCTAAGTGGCCCAAGCCTTGTAATTGTTTTTCTCCAACCTCTGGATCAAGTGGGATATGTAAGGGTGCAGGCTAGTGTTAATTTTATACTAGTACCACACTTTCTGGTTGAAATCGATAGACGAATGTCTTTTCTCAACCCAACAAACTATGTAACTATGCAATTTTTATATGCAGAGGGCACATTGTGCTAGATCCACGTTAGAGTGCAGGCATTACATGACATATATAAGCTAAGCCAGCTAATGCTATTGAGAGGAGGATGATATGCAGCACAGGACAGAGCAGGAGGGGTGGGAAGGTAGAGTAATAATGTTGGTCTGTGTTCAGACAAGATATACCAGCAGGCTGGATCTCTTGTAGAGGTATCAGGGATGATTAAATACTCCTGTACGCACACTAGATTCTTGGCAGAGGTGGCCCTAAATGACTGCCTTGGCTGAGAACAATCTAGGTAAGGTGTGTATGAGATTATAGTATGAAGCCTCAGGAACAGTAGCGTGTGCTCTTATTTAATTAACGATAATACACAGCTATACAATTGCCAAATTTCAAAGTCAACTTGAAAGCAACTGCTAAGCGCAGTAGATAAAGTCCAAGGGTCGGATGCAATGCCAAGAGATAAAAAAAACTCACTGGATGCAGGTATTTTTTCTCCCCTGCATTGCAAACAAGTTAACATAGGATTCAATTTTGAATCTAACACTCCGAATTTCTGTGTACAGTTACCTTGGCATGTTATAAAAATTGCCTTGACTATTATGGGGGCTTTAACCACTTAAGTACCAGCGGCCTCTGCCCCCTTGGCCTTAAGGACCAGAGACCGTTGGTACAGAAATGGCGGAATCCCGACGGATAATGATGAATCGCTGCACATACTCACCGCAAGCACCGTCACCGCCACACGTCGGGAACCTGGGCCACCCACTCTGCCGTCTCTATGACGACAGAGTTCCTGTGAACCAGTCAGGAGCTGCTTTCATTGGCTCCTTACCCTATCTTTCAACGTAAGCCAATGGGAGTTGCTTACATTGAAAGACAGAGCCAGGAGCCAATGAAATCAGCTCCTGACCCGCTCACAGGGCTCTGCCATCATAGTGACAGGCAGAGCCAGTGAGCTGCGGCTAGAGGCGGCAGGTATTAAGCGGCGAAATCGGCGGGAGCGATGAAAACAGCAGATAAGCACAGCGGCGGCTAATTAGAATCTATGCCCTGCCAACCAGGTGACCACTAAAACAGGGCATAGATTTCAATTAGCATGGTCCTAAAGTAGTTAAGCAAGATGCATTGGTGTGGAGCTGTCTTCAGCACCACACATCACTTCTCACAAGTGTTTTGTTTTAATGGTTTGTAACCTCTACTTGTCTATACCTGCTGAGCTGGACAACATGGTACTCTATCACCTGAATAAAACCAGCTCACTGTGTCTATAACATATAGGGACTCTGCAGGGGAGGGGCATATACCTTCAGGCTCGGACAGAGCCGCCGAACCACCGACGGTCCCATCGGTGGGCCCCGACCCGACTGCCCCTCCTCCTGACCTGGGGGCCCCTAGAAGGCGTGCGCTGCATGGGAGAGCCGGGGAGGGCAGCCCGACTGTTTTTTTTTTTTTTATGTCCCTTAAAAAAACTATTTTCCCCGGGGGGGCCCCCTCCTATCCTCCCCCTCCCTCACCTCGGAGGGCCCCCCTCCTGTTACGAGCGGCGGCGGTTACAGCAAAGTTCCTGCGAGGTATAGCAGAAGATAGAGGTCCAGCTGCCTCCCGGGCTACGCTGTCTCCTCTATGCCGCTCGCACTGCTTCCTGGTTTAGTGCGAGCGGCATAGAGGAGACAGCGACTGGGAGGCAGCTGGACCTCTATCTTCTGCTATACCTCCCCGGAAGTTTGCTGTACCCGCCGGCCGCCGCTCGTAACAGGAGGGGGCCCTCCGAGAGTCCGAGGTGAGGGAGGGGGCCCCCGGGGAAAATAGTTTTTTTTAAGGGAAAAAAAACAAAAAAAACAGTCGGGCTGCCCTCCCCGCGGCTTGTAAGGAGGGGGGACACCCAGGTGAGGGGGAGCATAGGAGTCGGGGCCCCCACTGGCTACCCACCCGGCTACCTAACTGCCCACCCTCCCACCCGGCTACCTAACTGCCCACCCTCCCACCCTTCTGCCTACCCTCCCACCCTTCTGCCTACCCTCCCACCCGGCTACCTAACTGCCCACCCGGCTACCTAACTGCCTACCCTCCCACCCGGCTACCTATCTACCCACCCGGCTACCTAACTGGCTGCCCACCCGGCTACCTATCTACCCACCCAGCTACCTATCTGCCTACCCTCCCACCCGGCTACCTAACTGCCCACCCGGCTACCTAACTGCCTACCCTCCCACCCGGCTACCCTTCTGCCTACCCTCCCACCCGGCTACCTAACTGCCCACCCGGCTACCTAACTGCCTACCCTCCCACCCGGCTACCTATCTGCCCACCCGGCTACCTATCTGCCTACCCTCCCACCTGGCTACCTAACTGCCCAGCCGGCTACCTATCTACCCACCCAGCTACCTATCTGCCTACCCTCCCACCCGGCTACCTATCTGCCCACCCGGCTACCTATCTACCCACCCGGCTACCTATCTACCCACCCAGCTACCTATCTGCCTACCCTCCCACCCGGCTACCTATCTGCCCACCCGGCTACCTATCTACCCACCCAGCTACCTATCTGCCTACCCTCCCACCCGGCTACCTATCTGCCCACCCGGCTACCTATCTACCCACCCAGCTACCTATCTGCCTACCCTCCCACCTGGCTACCTAACTGCCCACCCGGCTACCTAACTGCCCACCCAGCTACCTATCTGCCCACCTGGCTACCTAACTGCCTACCCTCCCACCCGGCTACCTAACTGCCCACCCAGCTACCTATCTGCCTACCCTCCCACCCGGCTACATAACTGCCTACCCGGCTACCTATCTGCCTACCATGCCATGGGCGTCCCTACATAGGGCAAAATGGGGCATGCGCACTCCCCTGGCTAGCTGCTGCCCCCCCCTAGCTACCCGGACGTGGCTGGCCCGCCCGCCCTGGGGTGGCAGCGGAGAGAGAAAAGAAGCGGCAGGCACAGCGGCGCTGCCTGCCGCATCACTTAATTCTAAAGGGGGGAGCGAGAGAGGGGGAGCCCCAAGGTGAGGGAAGGGGGAGGGGGAAACGTCCTCCCTTCCCCACCGCTTCTCTTCTCTCTCCGCTGCCACTGAGGACACCTATAGATCTGGCTATTTAAACTGGGGACACCTATAGACCTGTCTATCTATACTGGGGGGCCCTGTCACTACCTAAACTAGGGGCTCCTGTCACTATATACACTGGGGGGGGGGTCCCTGTCACTGCATACACTGGGGGGCTCCTGTCATACCTAAACTGGGGGTACCTGTCACTAACTGAACTGGGGGGGCGCCTGTCAATACCTGAACTGGGGGCACCTGTCACTACCTGAACTGGGGGGCACTGTCACTACCTAAACTGGGGGCTCCTGTCACTACATACCCTGGGGGGCACCTGTCACTACAAACACTGGGGGCTCCTGTCACTACATACCCTGGGGGGCACCTGTTACTACCTTAACTGGGGGGCACCTGTCACTACAAACACTGGGGGCTCCTGTCACTACCTAAACTGGGGGGTATCTGTCACTAACTAAACTGGGGGGCTCCTGTCACTACCTAAACTTGGGGGTCCTGTCACTACCTAAGCTGGGAGGCTCCTGGTGCTACCTAAACTAGGGTGCACCTGTCACTACCTAAACTATCCAGGCCAGCCCAGCATCACCACCAGCCAACCAGCCCAGAATCACTGTCAAAAAGGCCACAGCATCACCACCAACAGTCAGGCCAACATTTACTTCAACCAGCCAAGTACAGCCCAGCATCACCGCCAGGCCGGCCACAGCATCACCGCCAGGCCTTTCAGCCCACACATCATCCCCAATCCAGCCAAAAACAGTATTGCCTGGCACAGCAGCCAGTAGAGGAGAATTCAGAAGCCAGATGAGAGGTGTCTACCATATTAAGTGGGCATTCTGCCTATTTATGTGAAATGCTGTTTATTTATGTGCCTCATGACTGCTGAATTTGTCTTGTTGGGGGCCTCATGGTTACTGAATTTGTCTTGTTGGGGGCCTCATGGTTACTGAATGTCTTGTTGGGGGCCTCATGATTGCTGAATTTGTCTTGTTGGGGGCCTCAAGATTGCTGAATTTGTCATGTTGTCATATTTGTCATATCTAACCTATGCTGAGGGAAACTATTCTGGCTACCTATATTAGCCCACTGCCTTACTGTTACAGTTACATTACAATTACCCCCCACCCATGTGATGTCATGTCCACACCCATTTTTTTTGTCGCTGCGCGCTTTGCTTTTTTGGGGGGGGGGGGGGTGTTGGTAAATTATCCGCACCGGGTGTCAAACACCCTAGCTACGCCACTGGAGGGGGGCACAGCTTGGAAGGGGGGGAATTGGGCACAGAGCGGCGGGGAGGGGGGGGAGCGTCCCCCCCTCCCTCACCTAGGGCCCCCCCCCCTTCCGCGCACCCCCCTCCTCCAGAAGTGCAGCCAGCAGCGAGCGGAGAATAGCTACAGAGATGATGCTATCTCCGCTCCGAGTCCGCATGCCGCTGCCCTGCTGGTCTCTGACTGTAGTGTGTGACGCTGTCCAATCACGTTCTCGCAGTACTTCCTGCTAGAGCGTGATTGGACAGCGTCACTACAGGAGACAGAGACCAGCAGGGCAGCAGCGGCATGCGGAGCGGAGATAGCATCATCTGAAGCTGGTAAGCTATACTCCGCTCGCTGCTGGCTGCACTTCTCGAGGAGGGGGCTGCGCGGAAGGGGGGGCCCTAGGTGAGGGAGGGGGGGAGGCTTCCCCGCTGATCTGTGCCCTCTGCCCCCCCTTCCAAGCTGGGGGGGACTTGCATTGTGTGGGGGTATCTCTGCCACCAACCTGATTGCATTGTGTGGGGGTATCTGCAGCCAACCTGATTGCATTGTGTGGGGGTATCTGCAGCCAAACTGATTGCATTTTGTGGGGGTATCTGCAGCCAAACTGATTGCATTTTGTGGGGGTATCTGCCGTCATCCTGATTGCATTTTGTGGGGGTATCTGCCGTCAACCTGATTGCATTTTGTGGGGGTATCTGCCGTTAACCTGATTGCATTGTGTGGGGGTATCTGCCGTCAACCTGATTGCATTTTGTGGGGGTATCTGCCACCAACCTGATTGCATTGTGTGGGGGTATCTGCCGTCAACCTGATTGCATTTTGTGGGGGTATCTGCTGCAATTTGACTACTTGATGAATTATCATGAGGCATGTAACTACTTGAATATACAATGTATCTGGTCGGACCTAATCTCTGTGAATAACGCCGCTACTTATTTTGTGTTTTGTATTTTTTTTTTTTAAGTCTGCCCATGACTCATCATGACCACGCCGATGTTCCAGTGCATGGTGACACCCATTTAGTTTCGCATTTAGACATATCCCTATTGGAGACTGTCCTCAGAATTGCTCACAATCTATTCCCTACCATAAAGTCATGCAAAATTTCTAAAGTACATGTGTATGTGAGCCCAAAATGGGGGGGGGGGAGGGAGGAGGAGGAGGAGGAGAGGGGGGTGGGCCCCAGGCTGAAACTTCCTTGGTGGGCCCTTGGTGTCCCAGTCCGACCCTGTATACCTTACTCTTCTGCATAGCTCCCTTGTGAACACCAAGGGGCTCATCCCACCTCATGTTCAGGAGAGCATATGAGGTGGTAGTTCTTGCTGAGGTGAAGGGTGGAATCTAGGAGCCTCCTTCAATAATAAGGAGACCCCCAAATGTCTATCTCCTCTCAGGAAAATAGACAAAGGGAGTCAATTTGACCTCCACCTGTTTAGAATACAAATGTATTTGAAATAGTAGCTAAACAATAAGATTTTTTATTAAATTAATACAGAACCTCCTTTGCAGACCTGCCACCAGACCTACCTCTAGATAGGGTTGTCATCATCACGTACTATATTGTCCAATGCAAAAATCAGTGTAAAGGTAAGCTAGGCAACACCTGTCGCATAGCTGGATCCACTAATCAGAGGAAAAGAACCCAAGAAAGAGAAAGGTCAAAACAAGTTATTTCTTGCACTGTCGGGCGAGTTAATATTATTAACCTGGCAGTGCATAGTAACTTGACAATAGACAGCACTGGCAATTTTTCGGAGTTGTATTAGGCTCCAAGTAGATTGAGGAGAGCATATTGTGACTTGCACATAGTTCAGGCCCAACTTTAGACAGCCCAAATAGCGATAAAAGCTCAACTCAAAATTTGAATAAGCATTTTTTAGCTGGTAAAACCCTACAGTGAGCCCAATGTCAGTGTGGCGAGTCAACTTACTTTATGTTACACTTTTAATCTACATTCTAATAATTTCCTTGGACATAATAATGCGAGAGAGAAGGAATTTGTACAAAATTATTGCTATTTTTTAAAAATATAATAAACACGATTCGTGCTTGACTACATGCTTAGATACAATATTTACATTTGTATTCATATGTACATACAATATACACTTTCTTCATTTCAGACTATGCTTATGTGTAGCACAACATTTTTATTTGATGTTACATTCAAATGAATATAAAAGGAGAAGGCAGAAATGAAACCTAAACACAACAGCAAAAATAATTTATTATAAATACATACTACTATTTGGCTAAATATAAAGCTGATATATTTTGGAACATATTATATTTTGATGAATAGTCCTGGATTATAGTGTTACTGTTCAAATGCCAAATCAATGCTGCGGGATACAGCATGTGGTTAATAACATTGCACCCATCTGCTTTTAGAAACTATTCATAATAGCCTCTTTATCCAAGGAAATAACAGGGTTAAGCTAAAATCCTTGCGTTGCAAGCAAGCACATATCACAAATTATTATTCTACATGTGGGATAATTATCAGGGATATAAAACACTACTTGCACAATGCTTGCGCTTGAAGCTGAAATTTGGGCGAGTATGTGTTCTGTATGACTTCGTTTTGGAGCAAATGAATGTAATAAACAATGACAACAGCTTTTTAACAGATGTTTTATGTAGGGAAAACCAAACAACAGGATTGTCGCTGCTGCAGCTCATAAGTTAAAAACAACTATGGCTTCTGTGTTTTAATAGTCCTGGAGCACAGTGCTTTGGTATTTTGCACCCTTTAGAATAAAGTTTATCTTTAAAGGGCAGAAGTCCAACACTGTAAGGCTATATTGCCAGGTCTAAAGTGCAGAGGTTGAACAGTAACTTTGTACTAGAGTATTTTTCTTTGTGCAACTCACTGCTCTAAGTAGCAGAACTGCAAAAACTAAATGCAAAGACAACAATGTCTAATAAGTAATATGTTTCTCTTGTTGTTTTGCTGAACATAACTGCATCCAGTCACTTTCTCTTGTCATTTTGCTGCCAAGCAGGCAGCCTGGAAAAAGCAAATCCTGTTCTCGTAGCTGATATCTGCTTGGCTCAATTACAAGTGAATATGTTCCAGTGCAGATGGGGAGAGGAGTGAAATAGTACAAATGTTTTGTACACTGTTGCTGCTCCTTAAGTTATGCATTTAAAAAAAACAAAAACTTTCAGAACAGCAACACTGACTGAGGAGGTTAACATTTTCCACGCTAGAGTACATTTACTGAACTATCTATTAACATAATCTGGCTGCAAGTGATAGAAAACACATTCAGCAAACGTCTTATTGCTGACAGCTTTACGTACGTACTTGGGTGTAGGATTATTTTCCACTAGCTCCTAATTTCTATGTTTTGCTCAATGATCATATAAAAACATGATGTCAAGAAATGTATGAACTATTATTGCATACAATCTAAACATACTAACAGCAAAAGGACTCATTGCTTCTTCTTACCTTGGTGTACTTAACTTCCACGTTGCTGAGAGGATCAGGCAGACTTTTCCCAAGAGATGACATTTCGAGGCTATTTACTGAAACACAGGTGGAATAAAGTACAACGTTAGTCAGGCTCAAAGAGTTTACCCTGACTGAAGACTAGCTTCTCACTTTCTCCTTTAGTTAAGATTGGACCCAAGACTATTTGCATACAAGGACATGATTGGACAGACTCAGACATAGTGAGTAAATAGTCACTACTGCCAGTAGTACCTCCCCCTACAATGCTTTCACTTTGTTTTGACATTTGCATGCCTGTGTCCTGTTTGTACATGTTTATCTATCTATCTATCTATCTATCTATCTATCTATCTATCTATCTATCTATCTATCCATCATCTATTTATATATCCCTTTATAATTCTGATTGGAAGTTAAACCACATAAACAAAAGTGCAATACATCTGTAAATCTCATATTTTATAATATGATATTCTTAATAAACAGTGACTAATAGGTAATGTCATACAAAGGAAACATTTTATTACATACATCATAGGTCATCCTATATAATAATAGGCAACTGTCCCTGCGTACAGCAGGGACATTTGTCTCTGTGTAGCCTTACAGAGACAGGAGGACGGGCATGGGCGGGCGTGTGGGAGGGCGGGCGTGCATGTGCGGCGGGTGCGCACACGGTGGAAGCACGCTCAACCGGAGTGCATGGCGGGAGCGCGTGCGACTGGTGCGCGCATGTGCACTAACAGGTGGCGGCGGGTAATCACAGACCTAGAGCCTGTTTTTAAACAGGCTTAGGTCTGCTAGTAGTTATTTATAATTTCACAGTACAGTATTGCAATATGTAGTACTTGTCAATGAAATGCCAAACTTAAAGTGAACCTGAACCAAGTAATTTAAAATAAACACATGATGTACCTGGCCTGCAAATTAATATTACATACTTACCTTGCCGTCAGTTACTCTCAGAAGCTCACCATTTTCTTTTTTCCAGTTCTGACAAGAACTGAATTATATCAGTTGCTGTCAGTTATATATCAGTTGCTGTCAATTATATATCAGTTGCTGTCAGTTATAAATGAAAGGGCAACTGATGAGCAAGGCAATGTCCATGTTTCCCTCTGGCTCAAGTGGGCAATATTACAGTTTAAGTGTGCTGACCAAGAAGCTGTTATGGGGTAATGGCCATTTTCAAAATGGAGTACAGAGAATTCCATTGATCAAAGTGGACAAACAGGACAGATGAGAGGAGATAGAGATTGAGGAGTAGACTACACGGGAGGTAAGTATGACTAGTGTATGTTTAGTTTGACTTTTACTGTTCAGTTCAAGTGGAACTTTACTGCTAACAACATAATTAATAAAATTGCTTATTTTTTACAGTGTTATTTTATAAATTATTTAGCCAGTGTTTGCTCACTATGAAAGCCTATTCTCACCCTCATTTACATTCTTACATTTATGTCATTTGGCGGCATCTTTACTCCTGGCAGGTGCATCAATGTGGAATGTTTGTTTAGGACCTGTACACACTGCTGCGCTTTTAAAATCGCATGCGCTTTTAAAATCGCAAGCCTTCATGAGAATAGGAAAATCGCATCGCACCACTGTGTACAGGTCTTCACGATTTTCATTATTTTTCAAAAGACCTTGCGATTAAAAATCGCATGCGATTTGAAAAGCGCAGCGCAAGCGCAGCAGTGTGTACAGGCCCTAATTCTGTGTTTCGAAGTCACCAGAAATAACTCCTGATTTCCCAGAATGCTCTGGGAGGAGAATTCAACATAGCTAAGCAGCTTAGGCCAAACATCACTAGGAGGGTGGTGCTACATACCAATTTACAGCAATATATAGATTTAGGGACTGTTTCTGATGCTGAAACCAGACCACCTCAAAGTAGATATTTTGAATAAATTTGTACATTGTACTATATGTCACTCGAGTTCTTCTATAAAATGCAGGATGTCCGGTGGATGAAACTCAGGTGTTGAAGTCCAGGGAAAAGGAGGGCGGGGGGGGGGGGGGGGAGGGAAGAATCAGAACACCAAGAGTGCCAATACAGTGTAGTATATGTAGGCAATGAGATACAGGATGATAAACAATACTACTTTCAAAAATGGGTTGCAAGTGGGCAACCACAATATCAAGCACTGTGGAGAATTCTATCTCCACGCAGATAAGATGTCTTCGAAAGAAGCCAGCTGAATATCATGTCACATCGGGTATCCCTAGTAATGAAGGGGGGGGGGGGGGTACTGTTTCAGGTGGAAGGAGGTGCCCAAAAAAATCATGCAAATAACAGAAAATATATAATAAACCAGTTAACTTTAGAACAGAGGTTTAAGGCTGCGCTGCGTAATATGTTGGCGCTTTATAAATACAATAAATAAATAAAATAAATAAATAAATAAATAAGGCCCCATTCACACTTGCGGTTCGAGTCCGCAAGTGTCCGGGGGTCCGGGGGCCGCAAAGAGACCGTAGACAAGTTGCCACCAGTTGCGGATCCGGAATGTATCAGTTCCGGCTACAATAAAGTAGCCGGAACTAGATACATTGCAGTGCCAGAAAGGCACCGCAAGCATGGGGGATACCGCCGTGTAGTCCTGGCCCCCCAAGTGGCATAGGACCGGTGCTGAAAGCATCCGGTCCTATTGCCAGTGTGATGAGAAACATCCGTTTCTCATTACACAGCATGGTCGCATGTTCGGGTCAGGATCCGGTCCGGGTGCGTGGGCTGGATGATCCGGACTGGAAATAGCGCATGTTGGAAAAGTGTCCGGAGTCCGGATCCGAACCGGCTCCATTCTGTACGGAACGGACGCATGTGTACGTCCGCATAGACTTTGCATTGCTATGCGGAACGTACGTTCCGTTTGTACAGTATACGGTCCGGATCCGATCAGGCGAATCCGGACAGCGAACGCTAATGTGAACCAGGCCTAAAAGAAATGTAGTTTATTGGACACTAGTAAAATATGACATGCGATGCAAGACCTGTCAGCTGCCTCATGTCAACAGTAAAGTAAATAGTAAAGTCAGTAAAGTGCACACGTGGACTCGGAGGCACTCCTAGTTTCTGCATGCACTTAGTAAGGAGGTGCCATTTTTTTCACCGTTAAACAATGCCAGTTGCCTGGCAAATCTGCTGATCCTCTACCTTTAACCACTTGCCGACCACGCACTCATAACGCGCGTCGGCAAAGTGGCAGCTGCAGGACCAGCGACGCAGTATTGCGTCGCCAGCTGCAGGCTGATTAATCAGGAAGCAGCCGCTCGTGCGAGCGGCTGCTTCCTGTCAATTCACGGCGGGGGGCTCCGTGAATAGCCTGCGGGCCGCCGATGGCGGCTCGCAGGCTAAATGTAAACACAAGCGGAAATAATCCGCTTTGTTTACATTTGTACGGCGCTGCTGCGCAGCAGCGCCGTAAGGCAGATCGGCGATCCCCGGCCAATCAGCGGCCGGGGATCGCCGCCATGTGACAGGGGACGTCCCGTCACTGGCTGCACAGGACGGATAGCGTCCTGTGCAGCCCGGATCTCCAGGGGGGGCCAGGTAGGAGAGGGAGGGGGAGGATTTCGCCGCGGAGGGGGGCTTTGAGGTGCCCCCCCCCCGCAACACCCGGCAGGCAGGAGCGATCAGACCCCCCCAGCACATCATCCCCCTAGTGGGGAAAAAAGGGGGGCGATCTGGTCGCTCTGCCTGCACGCTGATCTGTGCTGGGGGCTGCAGAGCCCACCCAGCACAGATCAGCTACAACAGCGCTGGTCCTTAAGGGGGGGTAAAGGGTGGGTCCTCAAGTGGTTAATGCTCATAAGGGGGCCATACATCAGGCGAGTTGGCGGACGAATGACCATCCGACTCGATGTTCATGCATGAGCACCGGGGGAGGGGGGCACATTTACATGAGGGGGGACAGCGCTGGGGGTGGGAAAGCGGTATTGCGATGTGATTCTGAAGTGATTTTGCCATCATGATGAGATCTGTAGATCACTTGATTATTTACATTTGCTTCCCCTTACATAGCAGTCACTACATACGTATCAGCTGCAATTCTAGTTTGCTGGTCTTATAGTTTTCCCATTCCCCTCTGTGGTCCCTGTCCCTGAACTCATCACTGACCATGACTTTACTAACCACTGATGGTCACCTGGCTTATTGTTAGTAAGATTTTGTGGGGTTGGAATCCACCAGGCCCTTAGACTCTCTCTAGTCCCTAGGCAACTGCTTTGAATTGCCTTGTGGATCATCCGTTTCTGTGTCCAACAGCAGAGCTCACATATCTGTTATCTAAAGGTAGCTATACACCATTCAACCAAGTCACACAGTTTTCCAGGATTGTATAGAAAAATTACATGTTTTTTTTTTCTTTTCGGTCATTTGATCTATCTGTGAAAATTTCTGGCCAATTTCTAATTTATTTTTCAAACAATACAATCAATTGAGAAAATTGATTGAATGTATTTATTAAACAGTGAAATACATAATTATATAACACATCTAAAGGGCATCTGAGGTCCTAGGCTAAGAGGCTGCCTCTTGTTTTTATCATGCCAGCACGCTTGTCTGACAGCCTGCCAGCAGTCTCCATTGCTATAAATGTAGAAGCATCTGTTCCTTTCATTTTGTGTGTGTTCTTCCATGATAACATCAATCCACTGAGTTCATTATTAGGATAAGAACACTGTAGTAATATTAGTTAAGTTATTTTTTTTTTCTTTTTTAAATATCCTCAGTTCTTCAATACATTTTTCAAGAAATTGTCAACATTCCTTTAAGATTTTGGTCTGCGCTACTGACATGTTTGCATCATGTAGTTCTGCAGATTTGACAGCTGCACAATCATGTTTTGAATCTCCCAGTTAGCCACATCCCAAACCACCAACAGTTAGGACTGTTGACCAAAGGCAGGTTGTATCAATTCATTCACTATAGTTGCTGCTGATGCCAAATTCTGACTTTACTATTAGGGATGAGCGAAATTGCCTCTGGCAATCTCATAAGAATTTCCTCAAACTTCAGCTGGTTCCGCAAATTTTCAGCAAACCAATTTTGCGAACTTACATTGAAGTCATAGCAAAGACCTGATACATGTCACCTAGCTACAATCACCTAGCTTTACTGGTATAGTAGGTCTAATAGTGAGAACAAGTAAAAAAAAAATTGAAAAGACCTTACAGTTTTTGAGAAAATCGAATTTAACCTGTTGCTGGATTCATTACAGTATATCTAAACCCTTGAGACTTCATCTTAGCCTCCAGGGCATTGCTGGTGCGATTGCCTATCGTGCACACTCCCATGTGCGTTCACATCACTGCCCATTACAACACTGATCGGTGGATGGGAACAGGCGTTCCCATTCACTGATCAAAGTACCTGCAATCAATGATCACTGAAATCAGTGAGATAAATCAGAATCTAACTATATAAGGGGAGGTGGATTTGTACCGAGAATTGGTTTTGGATTATACAGGTTCTGGAAGGAGGGGGGGGGGGGGGGGGGGGGGGTTGGATGGTAAGCGTAAGGGGGGAAAATGTCCAAAATATCGATGGTCATTGACAAAGTGAAAATAAATACATAAACACAATACTTCCAGTGTACTGTTCACAGTACATAGAAACAAAGTAGGTTGACATCTAGTGACTTAATAGTAAAAATACACACACACAATATATTAACGTGAACAAAAATAATGAAATCCCCCAGTAATTAACTCTTTAGTTACCAAATAACCCATAGTTACCAAAATAAAAAACTTTAAAAAAATGTATAAATAGATATCTTAGGGGCTCAATTTTTTTTTTAATATGTATGTCATGAGAGAATATTACAGTTATTTTTGCAAATAGGGGCTTGTAATTAGTGATTTAGTTTAAACAAAAGCAAAATTAAAAACAAACCTTTATTTCCAAATAAGATATTGTCGCCATATATTGTACTAGGGACATAATTTAAATGTTGTAATAACCGGGACAAAATGGGCAAATAAAATGTGTGAATTTTATCCACAGTAGCATGCTTTATTTTAAAACTATAATGTCTGAAAACTGAAAAATAATGATTTTTTTAAATATTTTTTTACTTATTATTCCCATTAAAATGATAAAATAATTCTTAGCAAAAAATATGACCCAAAGAAAGCCTAAAGGCTCATTCACACTAGAGACACTTTTTCATTTTTTTAAGCCCTGGCTAGAGACACTTTTTCATTTTTTTTAAGCGCTGTCTAAAATAATTCTTAGCAAAAAATATGACCCAAAGAAAGCCTAAAGGCTCGTTCACACTAGAGACACTTTTTCATTTTTTTTAAGCGCTGGCGATTTTTCTAAATCGCCTTGAAAGGGCTTACACCATGATTTCCTATGCGGTAGTTCAGATTGGGGCGTTCTATTTGCTTTCCGATCTGAAACGCGGTGCATGGACCATTTTGGGGGCGATTTTGCGACAATGTGAGGTATAGAAAAAGTGCAAAATGCTCACAAAATTGCTTTGAGCATTCTTAAATAGAACCTGTACTGAGTAAAATTATTTAAAATAAACATATGAGGTAACTTCAAATGAACATTACATAGTTACCTTGCCATCAGTTCCTCTCAGAAGCTTACCATTTTCTTCTGACAATAATCTCTTCCAGTTCTGACAATATTTTGTCAGAACTGAAATATATCAGTTGCTGTCAGTTATATACCAGCTGCTGTCAGTTATAGCTGAGAGGACAACTGATGTGCCATGTTTCTCTATGGCTCAAGTGGTTGATATTACAGTTTAACTGTGTGCTGACCAGGAAGCTGTTATGGGGTAATGGCCATTTTCAAAATGGAGGACAGAGAATTCCATTGATTACAGTGGACAAACAGAACACAGGAGAGGAGAAAGAGATTGAGGAGTAGACTACACAGCAGGTAAGTATGACTTGAGTATGGTTATTTTGACTTTTAATTTTCAGTACAGGTTTTCTTTAAGAATAAATCCATTGTATTTATTCTTTTACGGGTCAAAGAGTTCACTTCCTGACTTGCGTGAGGGCGTGAATTAATAAAACACTTTGA
The DNA here is from genome assembly GCF_040937935.1 of Hyperolius riggenbachi. Taxonomy (NCBI): domain Eukaryota; kingdom Metazoa; phylum Chordata; class Amphibia; order Anura; family Hyperoliidae; genus Hyperolius; species Hyperolius riggenbachi. Next base: position 417,459,351 of record NC_090646.1, read on the forward strand.
AAAAGCGCTTAGAAAAGCTAGGAATCACAAAAAAATTGCGTCAAAAAAAGCCCAACGCAAAAGCTAACGCGATCGGAACGTAATGTGAACAAGGCCTTACTGCTGGTGAATAAAACAAGTTATAGGTAATTTATGTGTGATAAGTAGTGATAAAGTTATTGCTGAATGAATAGAAGGATTGCTGAAAGGTGAAAATTGCTCTGGTCCATAAAGAGAACAAAACCTGGAGTGGTCAAGTGGTTACAATTAAGATAGGGAGAAAGGTTTTTTAAATGATAGATAATGTATCCTACCTATCGGTATTGCAGCTTTACAAAAGCAGTGAATTTGATGCTGGAGTTTCCTGTTGGTCATTACACTGTACAAGAACATTCTGCACTTTACTGTGTATTTAGATTGCATCGAGCTGCTGATATTTTTTGTGTTTACATTGACATGTTGTGCTCTATTGCATCAGACAATATATTTCCATTGCTAACTTGATTGCAATTATATGACAATTGTAAGTTCACATAGTGTGTTAGTATTCATGGAATCTATTGGTATAACACACAGTTCATGCAGTGCGGTACTGCATAATGCTCGTGTTAACAGTTGCAGAGAAGCATACATTGCATGTACTATATGCTTCCCAGTATATGTTATGCTGCATGTATATTGCACAATGTGACTTTTCCCTTCCATTGTTATCCTGCTTTTACAGGCTACACACTGTCATGTTTCAAAATGAACTTGGCCTAACTGTCCCTAAGAAGGGCTCACAATCTAACCCTCTACCTGTAACGATCGGTAACAGCAAGAACAGATATTCTGATTATTGGTGATCTGCAGTATCACCAATAATAAAGAAGTTATACCTCATTATGTGGTGATCTGCAGAATCACCAATAATGCAAGTATAGCAAGACACAGGACACCCAAGTGTAAGATAAGTGTTTGGTGCAACAGTAAATATAGATAGAGATACCCACTATCCCAGAGGAGCTGGTAGAAGGAGGTATCTCTAAAGAACACTGTAATCAGTACTCCAGCAGGCTGGAGACACAGATGAGTTAGTGATAGGTTCACTCGAGGAGCGGGTGATGCACAGTAAGACAATGTATACTGATCACTCATGGAGCGAGTGATTCAGACTGTACTGCAGAAGGTTATCACCTGAGGGGCAGGAGATCCAGACAGTACCGTAGTAGCTAGTCACCTGAGGAGCAGGTGATTAAGACTGTATTGCAGCTATCTACCTGAGGAGCAGGTGATTAGGACTGTACTGCAGCTATTTACCTGAGGAGCAGGTCATTCAGACTGTACTGCAGCTATCAACCTGAGGAGCGGGTGATTCGGACTATACTGCAGCTATCTACCTGAGGAGCAGGTAATTACTAAACTGAGAATCCCTCACCAGGACTAAGCTCACTGGTGAGGGCAGAAGAGTCAGACAAGCAAGTTCGGCAACACACGGGCAGATACAGTACAAAGGCAGAAGACTGAATCAGAGTGAGGTATAAGCTAAGTCGGCAACTAGATCAGATAGGCAAAGGCACAGAATCAAAAGACAGAAGAGTAGTCAAGGCTAGCAGAGGGTTATAACAAATAATACAATTCAATTAGTACTTTAAGCTATCAACAGAATCTGGCTAAGTGTGGATCCCCAGCTCCTGCTGGTTCTAGCACACTTTCGGATCTGACAAAGGGTCTGAGTGCTAACACGTAGTATATGCAACAGCAGACGAGGAACAACTGACAGGCATGTCCTATATATACTGGGAGCGCTCCTTAACGCCGCCCCAGTCACTCAGCCAATCAGGATCAGTGTTGGAGTCAGCTGATCAATAGTAATTAAAACGGCCCGGACTTGTGCAGAAGCAGGATCAGCCATATACCGCTGTATCCTGCGCCCAAGTCTACCGGCGCCGATTTCAAATGTACTCCCAGGCAAAGTTCCATCATGTAACAGCGCGGTGGAGGCCGCTGGCTGAGACACGGGGACAGCCGCCATGCCGCTCAGTGCTGCGGCGGCCTCCCCCACATTCACCATAGTCTCAGGCACAACTCCATCATCTACCCGCGCGGCGGAAGCCGCCGGCTGAGACGCGGAGATAGCCGCCATGCCGCTCCCTGTTGCGGCGGCATCTCCGCTATACTTTACACTACCATAGTCAGTCATTGTCCTAGGTTATATAAGAAGAGAGAACCGAGAGCCCAATATAGTGTAGTATGTCAAGGCAATTGGGTAATATTACTGAGAAGGTGTAAAAATGTATACTCACAAACCAGGGTTACCTCCAGGCAACCACTGTATAAGCAGGTGAGGAGATTGACCTGTCCTCACTCAGGATTAAGAAGTCGCTCTCTGTAGACGTGAAGAAAAAGGGGTATCCCCCTCCACCAAGGGTGCATATATAATATTTTATAGATAGAACAGAGGTGCCAAAAGGATAAAAAACAATACTTAAAATATTAAAAATTGCTTAGGAGGCAGTGGTGGACTTACCTCCTTCAAGCAGACACAACAAGCTTTGTATTCAACAAAATATGTATTATTTGTACACTCCAGGGGTTTAGTCACAACGCGTTTCGCAGGTCTATACCCGCTTCATCAGGCAGTAAAAAGAAGGAGCACACAACAGCAATATGTCAGAATTACACCTGGCGCCTTTGTGAAGGCGCCAGGTGTAATTCTGACATCTTGCTGTTGTGTGCTCCTTCTTTTTACTGCCTGATGAAGCCGGTATAGACCTGCGAAACGTGTTGTGACTAAACCCCTGGAGTGTACCAATTAAGCATGTTCTATCTGTTCTATCTATAAAATATTGTCCTAGGTTGTGATTGAAGGCCAGTTTTTATTGCTTGTTTTTTGCGGTTTAGGGGGACCAATCCCTTGTTTATAAGATGTGGGAATGATAGGGAGCGGGGATAACTCAAAGGACAGTCACACAAAAACATGGCGAATGTACAAATTCTGCACAATGCATACACTGTATATGAAACATAACAATCCCCCCACCTTAAAAAATTGAATTCTACATAATGAACCTATAAATTGCTATTTTGGAGCTTGACTATGACATTAAAGCCAGTCAAAATGTGGACATAAATAATGTTAGCATAAACTTCAGGCCAAGGAAGCATGACCTGAGATTGTGGCGGTGGTAGACGGTGTCACCTCAGCTCACTAGCAGACGTCTGGCATGCATGAAAAGAGGACGCCATGAAAAAAGACCCGGCTGGATAACGAAATGGCGCCGGTGACTAACAAAATTTGATAGCGATAAACATAGTTGTCAAACTTGGTTGACGATAAATACCGTTGTAAAAACAGAAGGGAGATAATAATGAAAATATATTAACATTAAAAATCATTATGTAATTTAACAATACAGCTTAACCCAACCCTACTCTCACACAGAACCCTCCCCTGGTGGTGCCTAAAACTAACCACTCCCCTGGTGGTGCCTAACCCTAACCCCCCCTTGGTAGTGCCTAACCCTAACCAATCCCTCTGCAGAAACACCCTTTTACACATAAAAACAATAATATCGTTGATAATGTAAAATCTGTACATACATACAAAATAAGATTTAAAAAAACGATAACATTGCAAGCTAAAACGATAACATACTTCAAAAACTTTAATGTTCTAATGTCGTTAATATTTATCGTGGTGCCCTTTTTTCTTCTTTTTTTGCCGTATTTACGATAATTGCATTAGATTCTATGGCGGCGTCCTTTTTTGTCCACCCTCAGCCGGCACCCTTTTTTACTGCTACCGACGTCTGGCTTCATAGAAGCAGCAGGAGATTGCATTGCTCTAGTATGCATCATAAACTGAATGACATTATTTATGAATGCTGCCCATAAAGGTATATAGAAATAGCAGAAACATTAGTCCAAGGAAAGAGGACCTGAGGTGGAGTGTGTGTAAATCTTTTGCAGTAGCAGTCTGGCCTCATAAAAGCTATAACAAGGGAGACCACATTGGTAGCTGGCAGCATGACCTGAATGACTTGATCACCAATGCCAACCAGAAATGCATGTACAAGTAGCAGAAACAGTAGGCCAAGGCAGGAGGACCTGAGATGAAATAAACAGCTCTGACTTATTTGTGACAGTAACATAAATAAAGATTGTTTTTTTAGGTTTGGCAATATTAATTACTTGGGGTACTGCATAATCGAAATACCCTCAAGTTTGACAGTGAACGTAACTAAATACAGTGCACTTAGATTATCAATCATTATTCTGAGGAGTGAATTGCAGTTCGGAATGCGTCATTATGCTGATCAGATTAGCAGAGGGTGGGCGCAGAATGAATCTCTCCAAGAATATTGCAGTCTGCAGCACAGATAGTTTGCAGTGCACAGTCTGGACTCACAGCCGATTACCTTAAAAGTGATTTATTTGGCATCAGCTGCTCAAAAAGCTCTGCAGCTGTATTCTTCACCACAAAATGTAAACAACTTGTCTCTAAAAATCAGTAAAGCATGAGCTGCAATTGCTAAACAGTGCTTAGAATGAATGTACTTTGATATGTTTTATTTGCTTATCACTGCAAATAAGCCATATGATTATGAGGCTTGTGGAACTTGCTGCCAAAGACCTGATTTCTTCAGCTTGTGTCACATGATCTGCACAGTTGGTATGATTCTTGCACTATAATACCCTGCAGGCAGACTGTCATGTTGAAATCAAGTTGAAAACAGTCTATGCAATAAAGCCGCATAATTAAACTGTTGAAATAGGTTTAAGAAAATCACAAGCCTCTAAATGGTTGATTATGAGTCACTGCATTGTAGAAGCTTTCTCCATTTGAAGTAATCATAATAATTGTACAAGATGGGCATATTTTGAGGCATAATACCACTTAACTTAAGAGTATTCACTGAAGTCAACAAAATGTTTACAAGTTCTGTTTATTCACTAAAAGAATGCAGGTAGTGACGCAGATGTCCACATACAGGTTACAAGCACTTTCAAAAACACAATCCGCATCCTACACAGTCCATTATAGGAGGCTACATCACTCCTGTTCAAGTATTTAGTGTGGTGGGCAGCTTGAAAACATTGTGATGATGTAACCAATGATGCATCAAACTATACCTGAAAGTTGTTAAACTATAAGTGCCAAATAAAAGAATGAAATATACTATTTAACCACTTAAGTACCAGCGGTCTCTGCCCCCCTAAGGACCAGAGAACGCTGGCACCAGAAACGGCGGAATCCCGCGGATAACAACAAATCGCTGCAAATACCCGCCGCAATCGCCGTCACCGCCGCACGTCGGAAACCTTGGCCACCCACTCTGCTGTCTCTATGACAGCACAGTTCCTGTGAGCCGATCAGGAGCCAATGGGAGCGGCTTACGTTGATAGACAGGGTCAAGAGCCAATGAAATCGGCTCCTGACCTGCTGACAGGACTCTGCCGTTATAGAGACGGCAGAGCGAGTGAGCTACACGCGGGGCAACACCAGCGAGATCGTCGGGAGCGGCGAAAGCCCCGAGAACGCGTGGCGTTGGTTGATTGAAATCTACGCTCTGCCAGCCAGGTAGCCACCATAACAGTGCGTAGATTTCAATCATTGCAGTACAAAAGTAGTTAATATCAAATACAGTCATTTCAGACTAATAGATTGTATCCATAAGAGCATACATAAGTAGTTCAAATTCTCTTCAAGATCGCTTTCACACAGGAGGATGGTCTTCACACTTTTCAGGCAACTCTGAGTACATATTGTGCCCCAGCTGCTTCAATTAGGCACCGAGTGCTGCCGATAGCTGGAATATCAGTAATGTCATACCAACAATATTTCACTATAGACTCACCCAACGCATACTCTCTCTTCTGGTGCCTAACACTAACACTCCCCTTTCTGATACCTAAAGCTAACCCCCTTCCAAGTGCCTAACACTATTTTCCCCTCACACTAACTCCTGGTGCCCAAACAAGCAGTTATATAGAAAACGTTCGGCTTTTAATAGAGACTTATCACTGATCATCTCCAAATAGATGATCGGCTACTCAAAGTAATACTGATAGCTGACTGGCTCCTAATTGCCAATTGCCCAAACACTCAACTGGGGGCTGGTTGCTGGCATTTTGTATTGGGGTCTATAAGGCACCTGCCGCAATCTTTTATTTCAGCCTCCCTGCCGTCAGCCATAAGCACCTTTTGGCTGCAGTTTTGTGCAGCTGAATGACAGCATTTGTAACCCCAGAAGTGTCCGTGTTTGACACGCAGTGGTCTTTTCCAGCAGCAAAAAAGCACTGATGTGTTGTCGCATCTGAGCTTGGCTGTGCTCAGATGTGATTACATAGGGTTCTACCACCAGTGCTGAGCACTAGCAAGCACCAGGCGCGTTGCTCGGTGGTCTGATCCGGGGGAACCGCCCTCAAACTTGTTGCCATGGTGCCCCGGATACATCCTGTTCAGGTGCCCCAGTGGGCCCCTTGCTTTTTAAAAATGATGCCGGTGCCAGTTGCCATGGCACCAGCGCTGCTCTATAATGGGGCCTCCCTCCCCTCACAGTGTGCTGGCTCCTGGTCCACACTCCTGCCTCTCATGTTCAGACCTCAGATTGCGGAGAATGGGGAAAGCAAAGCAGGATGCACACTACCCGTACAAGTCACTTCCTGCATGGGACGTGTATCGGGTAATGTGCGTCTTGCTCTGCCTTCCCCAGTAGCCAGATCTGAGGTCTGTAGCACTGCAAACAGTCCTCCTGCCCAGCAAAGCCCCCAGCTCTGCAAAGCAAAGCCCCTGGGCCCCAGACCAGCAAAGCCCCTGGGCCCCAGCCCAGCAAAACCCCCAGCCCAGCAAAACCCCCGGGCTGGGCCCCAGACCAGCAAATCCCCCAGGCCCAGCTAATCAAAGCCCTAGCCCAGCAAAGCCCCTAGCCCAGCAAAGCAAAGTGTTATGATCGCTTCTGCAGCAGGTACTGCTGGCAGTAGTAGTGCTGCAGCTCAGGCAGTTCTGATCTCTTTCCATGCAAGCTGCATAGCTTTGTCTGCCTTTTCCTGCTGTCAGCTTGTGACTAATTATCATTCACCTGTGTGGGAATCTGCATGTCTGCTCCCATTGGATGACCTCAGTATAAAGATCTGCTTCCTGCAGGGCTCCTTGGGCTATCATAGTTTCAGTTTAAGCCTGTCTTGCTGTTGCTTCAGCCCCAGATCGTGTTTCTTGTTCTAAAGATACTTTGCTGGTCTTGCATCATATATTGGTTCATTGCCAATATATATGCATACCAGCACGTTTATTATTTTCCTTGTATTCGTGTTACGTTGATACATCAGTGTCGCTGATGTATACGCACACGAACTGTTCATATCCTGTGTTCAGTTAGTCAGCTTTCCAGCACGTTTTGGTAGTTTGCGCGTATCGTGATCACCCGTGCTGAGTTCGTTATCCTGCTCCTGGTTCTGTTTGTGGATTGCATTCATCTCTGCGAAGAGATAACGAATCCTTCTGAATCCTGTTCTGTTACCGTTTGTGGATTGCGTTCATCTCTGCGAAGAGATAGCGAATCTTTTTGAGTCCTGTTCCCTGTATTGCTCCAGTCCTAGTCAGTGTTCCTGCGTATGTCATATATCGGTTTATTGCTGATATATACATATGTTAGTCAGACGTTACAAATAGTTTCATTGATAGCTGTAATTGTAATACGCTAGGAAAACTTACTTATTGTATTTTTGTCTGTGTTACGTTCATCTATCTTGATCCTGCTATTTCCTGACTATCCTGTCCTGTCTTGTGAGGCACGCCATCGCTGCAAACGCATTGGCTGCCTCATTCCAGTCTGTCTTGTTGTGAACACTTGCTGTCACTAAGTAGAAGCTAGTTAAGCAAGCGTTCATTCTGTCTACCTGTCCTGATCTCCTCAGTTCTGGTTTATGCGCTCAGCGCTACTTTGCGCTGAGACGTTATCACAAAAGTATTGTTTGTGGCCGTTCGGATCTGCACCGGCTCTGTGCGCCACAATCTCCTAATGGAGTCAGTCCTCTCCTCCACTAAACTGGGGATATCCTGATTCCTTGTGCTGGTGTGTGTACCTCCTTCACGTCAGCTTATGTGTTGCATGCTGACTGTGGAGAACACACAACCAAGTGTGACATTATGATAGCCCCATTACCAATCCCCATTGTGGGGGGGGGGGGGGATTTCCAGAAATTCTGACACTGTTTGTCAGGGGTCCTGCTCCTTTAAAACATTTGAAAAGCTTGGCCCTGAAGATACAGACACATTTATAACAGAATTGGTTAAGGTTTTGGCCAATCCTGACTTTCGGGCTTCTGCAATTTCTACCTGGTCTGATTGGATCGTTTGTGCTCTTTTTAAGGGCAAGCTTTTTGATTGGGCAATCGATGTTTTAGATCACACTCAGTTTAGACAAAGTCCTTTGCAATTTATAGCTTTTGTAATTCACAATTGGTTGCGCATAGATCCATTGCCTTTTCCTCTTAATGAGCTTTTGGCAGCAGGTCAATCAGCTGCTCCTTCAATTGCTTGCAAAAATAATCAGCAAGCAGAGAGTAGTTCTGATAATTTCCCTTCAGCTTTGAATAAATCGTCAAAGGCAGCAGGGTCTAAAGCCAAACGTAAACGTTCTAAGAAACGTGTACGATCAGCAGAGTTGTTATCTTTAGCGACTGCGCATCAGACCTGTAATGAGATTCAGCCATTAACAGATAATGAAATGCAATTGTCTTTCGGGGGAGTTAAATGGACTTATGAAACTACTAATGAACTTTCATCACTGGCCAAGGAAAATAAAGATTTGTGTTTAAAAGAATTATCTGAGTATGATTATGAAGAGATATTACAGAGTATTGAACAGATCAATTTATTCGTGCAGCAAGGGAAATTTGCATACACTACAGTTCAACACTTGCTACAAGTATTGGAGATCCTTAGGAATAAGAAATCTGCCAATTGCCTGCTAAATAACCCTATACATGTTCCTGCCACAATCTGTGATCAGCCTGAATGTTCAGATGTTAAGTATGCATGGGATCCTCCATTTGAGAAAGGAGAGATGGAAGCCCTGGTCTGTGAATGGAAGCGTGATTCAAGTTCATTTTGTCAATTCTACAGTGCAAAAAGGGAATTAGTATTGAATGCGTGCATTAAGTCTGCCTATAACCTAATAAAAACTGGTGTGTGTGGGTATGACTTTGTGGCTCTGTTGATCGATGTGTGGGAAATGATTTTGGATGATTTTTATGTGATTCAGTCAGTTGATAACAGGGAAAGTACCCTGTCAGTTGGAGACTGTCCCACTTCTCCAGTTCCTGAGTCCCTGCCTTGTCCAGTGAATGTTCCTGTAATTCCACCCTGTACCATGGATAACTCAGTGTTACTTCCCAGTAAAACAGAAGCTACTGATATTTCCTTAACCTTGCCCTGCACAAATTTATCAGCAGAGGTTCCAGAGGTCCTGCTGACTTCTGAGTCCAGCCTAGCCAGTACTCATGAGTCTTTGTTCAGTGAAACAGACATCAGAAAATCTTTGCCTGCCTCTGCAAACACTTCTGTAGAATTTACCTGTGTTAATAAAGTTCAACTCCTGTCTGATCCAGCAGATGCCAATAGATGCACTACATTAGTTTCTGAGTCCCAGCAATCCTGTCTAGAAACCTCAGAACCCCAGCATCTGAATTTCCCAATTTTACAATTGAATAGTGATTCAGATGTGCAAACATTGTGTCTTGATCTTCCTGTTTCTACACCTCGCTCTAGTTTCGTGAATAGCTCAGAGCATTTGCTATGTGAACCCGAAATCACAGAATTATTACCTTGTTCAGAAAATGTTCCAGTAAATTTGCCCTGTACCATGAATTGTGCAGTAGATCTCTCCAATGAAGCTCAGGTCACAGAATCATTGTGCTGTCCAGCAGGTGCTTCCATGGTTTTGCCCTGCAATATGGACTATTCAGTGATCCTGTCCAGTGAAGCTGTGGTCGCAGAGTCGCATGCTTCACCCTGTACTTTGGATACTTCAGACCCTCTAGCAGAGGAGTCTGAGGCACTGCTTACTTCAGTTGGTGTTGCAGTAATATTCACTTGTTTAGCAGCTGTTTTGGAATTACAGTCTGCTTTAGTAAAACTTGATGAATATCTGCCCAATGAAGCAGAAGCCATTGAAACATTGTCTTTGTCAGCAAGCGTTTTTGATACCTTGCCCTATACACAGTCTGATTTAGCTAATGATGTTGAGTCCCTCTCTGATATTACTGTAGCCAGGGAACTTCAGCCCTGTCCTCTGAATGTTTCAGAAGTCTTGCCCTGTAACATGGATGATTCTGATTCTCTGGAAAGGGTAATAAAAATCTCAGAATTTCAGTCCGGTTTGATGAGTGTTCCTGAAACCCAGCCCTGTATCCTGAAAAATTCTGGTTCTCTGGCCGGTGTGGCAGAAGTTCCAGAGTCCCCTTCCTGTCTAGTGAATCCCTCAGTTTTGCCTAGTCCAGTGGGGGTTTCTGCAATACTGACTTGTTCTGCAGCCCCTCATGAGCTCCAATCCAGTGTATTAGATGAGTCTCTGTCCAGTCCAGAGGAAATTGTGGAGTCCCTATCTAGTTCAGTGCGTACATCAGAAGAGTTGTCCTGTCTTATTAGTGCCCCTGAATCTGATTTGTTAATAACCTTGGTGGAATCAGCGACATCTAAGTCTGATCCTGCATTCTTTTGTGAGAGTCCAGTAGTTGCGAAGTCTAGTCATGATGGATTTTTTTTGGCCAGTCCTGGTTTTGGTCCTATCTTGGCTGACCCTGAGGCTCACAGTTCCTTGACATGCCCAGAGGTTTCTCTTGTGCCAGTGTGCCCAGATGTGCTTTGTGTGCCAGAATGCCCAAGTGTGTCTAAGGTGTTAGCGTGCTCAGATGCTTCCTTAGGAGAGACATGTTCTGATGTTGCCAGTCTGCCTGCATGCCCAGAGATGGTTCTGGTCCTTGAAAGCCCTGATCTTGATATTTGTCCTTGTAACCCTGTCTCGGGAATCAGGGCCGGTCCTGGACGTTCTGCTGCCTGAGGCAAAGATTGTGAAGGCGCCCCCCCCCCCCCCCCCCCCCGGCCGAACACCCCCCCTTCCTTTAAACAAGATTAAAGAAGACAGCTTCAGCAGCGGTTACCATCACACTGGATCTGCTGGTGTGTGTCTCTGCCTGACTGCCTCCATGCTCTGCTTGTTCTCCCTCCTGTCTATCTTAGCGGAATTAAGCCTGATACACACTTTCAATTACGATTGGCCAATCATTGACCAATTTTACTACCTGCCTCCATGTAGTATAATAAGGGATACCTACATAATCTGCTCATAGTCTACAATATCTGTTGCTCCTCATACTACATGCAGGTGGTAAAATTGGTCAGTGATTGGCCAATCATAATTGGAAGTGTGTACCAGGCTTTAGCCCTAACCTTAAAAGTGGATGTGTTAGAGGATTTAATGAATTTAGAGAATTTAATGAATAATCCAGGGACTGTCTTGGTTTGCTGAGACAGTGTGTTGGTCTGGTGTGGCAGTTGGAAATCTCAGACTCTGAATCACCACCCTGCTGTGACTGTCAGAGTTCATCTCTCTGATGCTGAATACACACGGTGCGTTCCCACACTCGATTTCCCGCTCGTTTCGTTTATTTCCAACATGTCCGATTTGCATTTTGATGGATCGTTAGGCCGATTTGGCATACTTTACATGCGAATCGTCCTAACGATCCATCGAGATGCAAATCGGACATGTTGGAAATAAACAAATCGCCGGGAATCGAACGGGGAAATCGAGTGCAGGAACGCACCATGTGTATTCAGCATGAGAGAGATGTGAATTCTTGGAGCACAGCCCATGCTTTCTACCTCCTTAGGCCCAAACCACTAGGGCTTCAGTCAGTCACTGCACTGGCAATATAGCTAGGCCTAGGTTGTATGGTGCTGTTGTGAACTCACAAAGTGGCTGCCGCCCTCCTGCATGTCCCAGACCCAACCCTCTTATAGCACACAGACAGTCAATAAGACATAGAGAAAAATAAATAACAGCAACAGTCACAGGATAGTATCATATCCCCCCTGTATATGCAGGGCCTCTGCATATAACAATACCACACTTTTTTTTTTTTTTTTTAATCATGACGTGACAATAGAAAATGAAAGGAGTTTGACTCGACCATGAAGAGCAGAGCCTGGGGCAGCAAAGTGACTCACCGGGGATGGTAGGGTCCGGCGGCGACGATGGTGGAGGGCAGGCGTCAGGCACGATCCAGCATCCATCTTGCGCTGGCGGGCAGAGGGCAGCTGCAGGCGGCGAGCTTGCTCCTCCATCTCGCGCTGGCGGGCAAGGGGCAACGGCGGGCTCATCATTGTAACGGTCACGGCGGCACTCAGTGACCGTGACCAGGGCAGTTTCTAGGCTAAAATGCACCCAGGGCGAGGGTGTTAAAATTGGGCCCCCCGCGGAGCCAGGTATACATGCCCGCAGTATAGGTTAGCCAGGTCTAGTTGCACTCAGTATAGGTAGCCAGCTATAGGTTCCCCCAGTATAGGTAGCCAGGCATAGGTGCCCCAGTATAGTTGCCCCCAGTATAGGTTAGCCAGGTAGGTGCCTCCAGTCAGGGGCGTAGCAATAGGGGTTGCAGAGGTAGCGACCGCATCGGGGCCCTTGGGCCAGAGGGGCCCCATGGGATCCTTCCTAAACCAAAGTATAAGCTGTTTATTGGTCCTGAGGTGGTAATATTCACTTCTATAGATGCTTTGAATATTAGTAATCATTGACACACTCTTCCCCATCCCCTTCTTGCACCTCTAATACTGCAGATCACTTTGGCAGCTTTTGTTGCGCCGTATCAAGTGTTACATATAGAATGCTTGGGGGGGCCCAATGTAAAATTTGCACCGGGGCCCCGAGCTCCATAGCTACGCCACTGCCTCCAGTATAGGTAGCCGGTAAAGTTGCCCCCAGTATAGGTTAGATAGGCAGATGCCCCAGTATAGGTTAGCTAGGTGGGTGCCTCTAATATAGGGAGTCAGAATAGTTGCCCCCAGCATAGGTTAGATAGGTAGGTGCCCCCAACACAGGTTAGCTAGGTAGGTGCCTCCAATATAGGTAGCCAGTATAGTTGCCACCAGTATAGGCTAGGTAGGTAGGTGCCCCCAATACAGGTTAGATAGGTAGGGGCCCCCAGTATAGGTTAGATTAGGTAGGTGCCCCCCAGTGTGATTAGATTAGGTAGGTTCCCCCCAGTATAGGTTAGGTAGGTGCCCCCCAGTGTGGTTAGATTAGGCAGGTGCCCCCCAGTGTGGTCAGATTAGGTAGGTGCCCCCTAGTGTGGTTAGATTAGGTAGCTGCCCCCCAGTATGGAGGGGGGAGTCAGTCACGGGGAGGGCAGCCCAACCTCTCCCTCCCTTCCTCTCCGTGGGCCGCCCTCCGTGCTCCCCCCACCGAGTGTGACTGCAGGGAAATGCTGTGTACAGACCGCAACTCACCTCCCTGGTTCCAATCGCCGCCGGTCTCCTCTTCTGTCTTCTCCTCATAGCCGCTGATACACACACTGCTTCCGGCTAAACAGGAAGCAGCGTGTGTATCAGCGGCTATGAGGAGAAGAGGAGACCGGGAACCAGGGAGGTGAGTTGCTTCCCTGCAGTCACACTCGGAGGGGGGGGGGGGCACGGAGGGCGGCCCGCGGAGAGGAAGGGAGGGAGAGGTCGGGCTGCCCTCCCCGCGGCTGACTCCCCCCTCCATTACTGCCAGGGACACTAGGGGCCCATCAAAAAAATTTAATCCTGGGGCCCACAAGCCCCATCATTTGGAGCTCACATACCCTACCCTAGTGGTCCCCATAACAGCATTACCTAGTGGTAGTGTGGCCCATCTCACTCCCCTATAAAGTCCCCTGTACTCTGTAAAGTGCTGCAGAAGATGTCAGTGCTATATATATATATACATCATAATAATATGGAAGGACATTAGACTATGACTATGGAAGGATTCAATTGTGAGTGTGGGTGCTGGGAGGTCAATGTGTAGGTGCTGGGAGAAGTCATTATGGGAGCTGGGAGGTCAGTGTGGGTGCTGGGAAAATCAGTGTGGGTGCAGGGAGAGGTCAATATGGGTGCTGGGAGGTCAGTGTGGGAATAGGGAGAGGTAAGTGTGGGTGCAGGCAAAAGTCAGTGTAGGTTCTGGGAGGCAAGGATGGGGGCTGGGAGTGGTCAGTGTGGGTGCTGGGAAAGGTCAGTATGGGTGCTGGGAGGTCAGTGTGGGAATAGGGAGAGGTCAGTGTGAGTGCTGGGAGGTCAGTGTGGGAATAGGGAGAGGTCAGTGTGAGTGTTGGGAGGTCAGTGTGGGAATAGGGAGAGGTCAGTGTGAGTGCTGGGAGGTCAGTGTGGGAATAGGGAGAGGTCCGTGTCAGTGCAGGAAGGCCAGTGTGGGAATAGGGAGAGGTCAGTATGGGTGCTGGGAGGTAAGTGTGGGAATAGGGAGAGGTCAGTGTCAGTGCTGGGAGGTCAGTGTGGGAATAGGGTGAGGTCAGTGTGAGTGCTGGGAGGTCAGTGTGGGAATAGGGTGAGGTCAGTGTGAGTGCTGGGAGGTCAGTGTGGGAATAGGGAGAGGTCAGTGTGAGTGCTGGGAGGTCAGTGTGGGAATAGGGAGAGGTCAGTGTCAGTGCTGGGAGGTCAGTGTGGGAATAGGGAGAGGTCAGTGTCAGTGCTGGCTGGGAGGTCAGTGTGGGAATAGGGGGAGGTCAGTGTCAGTGCTGGCTGGGAGGTCAGTGTGGGAATAGGGAGAGGTCAGTGTGAGTGCTGGGAGGTCAGTGTGGGAATAGGGAGAGGTCCGTGTCAGTGCAGGAAGGTCAGTGTGGGAATAGGGAGAGGTCAGTGTGAGTGCTGGGAGGTCAGTGTGGGAATAGGGAGAGGTCAGTGTGAGTGCTGGGAGGTCAGTGTGGGAATAGGGTGAGGTCAGTGTGAGTGCTGGGAGGTCAGTGTGGGAATAGGGTGAGGTCAGTGTGAGTGCTGGGAGGTCAGTGTGGGAATAGGGAGAGGTCAGTGTCAGTGCTGGGAGGTCAGTGTGGGAATAGGGAGAGGTCAGTGTCAGTGCTGGCTGGGAGGTCAGTGTGGGAATAGGGAGAGGTCAGGTCAATGTCTGTTCTGGGAGGTCAGTGCAGGTGCTAGGGAACAAGAGACTAGGATTTAGTCAAAAGTATTGTGGGTGGGGGCGGAGCTTACCAAGAGTGGTGGGCGGAGCTTCCCGCGAGTGGCGGGCGGAGCTTCTTCCCGAGGCTGTAGGGGATCGTTACTGAAAACAGAAAAAAGGGATGCCTAGCCCAGTGCCCCCTCCACCTCCTTCATCTTGTCCGTGACTACCATAGCGGGCAGCGGGCGGCAGGCAGCGTGACTCCAGTCACTTCCGGTCCCGGATTCTGCCTGCCTCCCACCATCAAGCAGGTGCAGCCTCACAGAAACCTAGTAGGCGGCAGAGCTCGGACTCGGAGTGCGGCATGGTGAGTGGGCGGCACGTCACGTGGCAGGGCTGGCGTCACTGTGCACCGGGTCACTCACGATTCGGTGTGCAGCCAGGGAGACCTCACTGCAGAGTCTGCAGCGCAGGCAAATTGAGGCGATCAGGCGGGCCAGGCGGCGGTAGCACACTCCAGTCCAGTCTCTCCAGAAAGGCGGCAAACACCAGGCACAGTTACTTCCTCTTTATGCCTGGTGCCGCCCCTCCACTTCTTGCCGCCTGAGGAACCCGCCTCACCCCGCCTCATGGGCGGGCCGGCCCTGTCGGGAATTGCCCTAGGTTCCATAGGGGTTCTTGATAGTTCTCCATGAGAGCCTAAAGGGCGTTCTGACCTTTTGGGATGTCTGTGGAACTTCAAAGTGTTCTGGGAGATCTCTGAGGAAACTTGTCCTGGTACCTTGGATTTGTTCAACAGTGGGTTTTGTGTTGGTAAGGACAGTTCTGGTGGGCATTGCAAAGGCTTTGGCATTTTTGGACGGTCCCTGGAAGGCAGTGGGTATCGCTCAGAGAGCTTCGGGGGGCTTTCTTCTGGAAATCATGGTTCTGATGGGTGTCACACTGGGGCTTGTAGTACTGATGGGCATGGTTCTGTAGGTTCTGGTTCTGATGGGTCCAGTCTTGTGATGACTGATTCTGGATTTTGGTCTTGTCGGGCTGTCCCGGTCATCATGAATAATCAGTTAGGTTATTTCCTTGGGAATGTCAGTTTTGAAAGGCGTCTAGTATCCGCCTTTAAAGGAGGGGGTACTGTTATGATCGCTTCTGCAGCAGGTACTGCTGGCAGTAGTAGTGCTGCAGCTCAGGCAGTTCTGATCTCTTTCCATGCAAGCTGCATAGCTTTGTCTGCCTTTTCCTGCTGTCAGCTTGTGACTAATTATCATTCACCTGTGTGGGAATCTGCATGTCTGCTCCCATTGGATGACCTCAGTATAAAGATCTGCTTCCTGCAGGGCTCCTTGGGCTATCATAGT
The DNA here is from genome assembly GCF_040937935.1 of Hyperolius riggenbachi. Lineage (NCBI taxonomy): Eukaryota > Metazoa > Chordata > Amphibia > Anura > Hyperoliidae > Hyperolius > Hyperolius riggenbachi. Next base: position 417,475,819 of record NC_090646.1, read on the forward strand.
TTCAGTTTAAGCCTGTCTTGCTGTTACTTCAGCCACAGATCGTGTTTCTTGTTCTAAAGATACTTTGCTGGTCTTGCATCATATATTGGTTCATTGCCAATATATATGCATACCAGCACGTTTATTATTTTCCTTGTATTCGTGTTACGTTGATACATCGCTGATGTATACGTACACGAACTGTTTATATCCTGTGTTCAGTTAGTCAGCTTTCCAGCATGTTTTGGTAGTTTGCGCGTATCGTGATCACCCGTGCTGAGTTCGTTATCCTGCTCCTGGTTCTGTTTGTGGATTGCGTTCATCTCTGCGAAGAGATAACGAATCCTTCTGAATCCTGTTCTGTTACCGTTTGTGGATTGCGTTCATCTCTGCTCCCTGTATTGCTCCAGTCCTAGTCAGTGTTCCTGCTTATGTCATATATCGGTTCATTGCCGATATATACATATGTTAGTCAGACGTTACAAATAGTTTCATTGATAGCTGTAATTGTAATACGCTAGGAAAACGTACTTATTGTATTTTTGTCTGTGTTACGTTCATCTATCTTGATCCTGCTATTTCCTGACTATCCTGTCCTGTCTTGTGAGGCACGCCATCGCTGCAAACGCATTGGCTGCCTCATTCCAGTCTGTCTTGTTGTGGACGCTTGCTGTCACTAAGTAGAAGCTAGTTAAGCAAGCGTTCATTCTGTCTACCTGTCCTGATGTCCTCAGTTCTGGTTTATGCGCTCAGCGCTACTTTGCGCTGAGACGTTATCACAAAAGTATTGTTTGTGGCCGTTCGTATCTGCACCGGCTCTGTGCGCCACAATCTCCTAATGGAGTCAGTCCTCTCCTCCACTAAACTGGGGATATCCTGATTCCTTGTGCTGGTGTGTGTACCTCCTTCATGTCAGCTTATGTGTTGCATGCTGACTGTGGAGAACACACCACCAAGCGTGACAAAAGCCTCCAGCAAAGCAAAGCCCCCAGGCCCAGCTAAGCAAAACCCCTAGCCCAGTAAAGCAAAGCCTCCAGCAAAGCAAAGACGGGCCCAGCTTAGCAAAGCCCCCAGGCCCCAGACAAGGAAAGCCCCAGGCCCCAGACCAGCAAAGCAAAACCCCCAGGCCCCAGACCAACAAAGCAAAGCCCATGGCACAGCAAAGCCCCCAGCTCAGCCTAGCAAACCCGCAGCAAAGCATAGCCCCTGGGCCTCAGCCTAGCAAAGCAAAGCCCCCAGCAAAGCAGAGCCCCCTGTACACAGCAAAGTAAAGCCCGCAGGCCCCAGACCAGCAAAACAAAGCCCCCGGGCCCAGCAAAGCCCCCAGCCCAGCCTAGCAAAGCCTTCAGCAAAGCAGAGCCCCCAGGCCCCAGCAAAGCCCCTGGGTCCCAGCAAAGTAAAGCCCCTGTGTCCCAGCAAAGCAAAGCCCCTGGGCCCCAGCAAAGCAAAGCCCCTGGGCCCCAGCAAAGCAAAGTCCCAGGCCCAGCAAAGCCCCCAGCCCAGCAAAGCCCTTAGCCCAGACAAGCCCCCAGCAAAGCAAAGCCCCGGGCCCCAGCAAAGCAAACCTCCGAGCCCAGCAAAGCAAAGCTCCCAGCCCACATTACGCGCTGCACATTACATCACTGTTGGTGCTCAGGGGTGCCCCGCATCTCCCAGGAACTTAGCAATGCTCTTGACAAGCACTCAGCCGGTGCATGGGAGCAGCTGATAGGCAATAAATTCACTGCCTCCAGCCTCTCATGTGGAAGGGGCCAAAATGCTATTCGGGACTAGTAAACCAATGCCTAATTAACAAAGGTGCTGGTTAACTACATCAGCTGCTAGAAGCTGTGATTTGACTTCTGTCACCATTAAGAACACTGTGATCAATAGAGGATGTAATATGTACCACTTTTTTGACATTTTTTGGAATACATTACAACCAGGGACACAGTTCTGAAGAGCAAAAAGCAAAGTCGCCAAAAAGTGTATTTGTCAGTATCCAAACTTCTGTATGTGGATCCTGAGATCCCTTAATTTTCTATGTGATAAAGAGATAGGCCAACCACTATGAGGTAGCATAGCAGCAGCATAACTGATGAGTAAGATGTTGAAGAAACATGTCATGGAAAGACCCCACAATTTCAAATGTCCTCTATTAATGTCACCCCAAAAGTACACCTTCACTGAGAGAGATATGGTAGCTGCCGTATATCTTTCTTTTAAACAATACCAGTTGCCTTCAGTCCTAATGGTCTCTTTGGCTGCAGTAGTGTCTGAATCACTCACCTGAAACAAGCATGTGGTTAATCTATTCAGACTTCAGTCATGAACATCTGATCGGTATGCTTGATCAGGGTATATGGCTAAAAAAAGCAAGCGATGTAGCGATGAGCGTAATGACCAAACTCCGATTACGGCCGTAATCAAAATGTCGTAATTTTGCAAAATTCTGTAATTCTGATCGTTTTCATAATTATGATAGTTTCCTTAACAGAAACGAATCGGAATTTTGTGTTTAACGCAAAAATGTGGCCGTTCTCGAAATTGTGTTCCAGTCCAGAGCTTCATGATACATTTAAAGTGACAACATGTGCAGGGACTTTTGCATTATCAGATATTGCAAGGCCCAAAACCAAGAGTCTCAGCATGACTGCTAAGTGCACCTTGACAAACAGCACCTGTCTTAAGGTAGCCATACACTGGTCGATTTGCCATCAGATTCGACCAACAGATAGATCCCTCTCTGATCGAACCTTTACTGCAAACAGATTGTGAATCGATTTCAGCCTGAAACCGATCACAATCTGTGGAGCTGCCGCTGCTGCCGCCCTACCCCCCCCCCCTGCATACATTACCTGCTCCGGCCGGCGCAAGTCCCCTGGTCTCTGCTGTCTTCTTCTCCGCTCCGGCTACTGAACTTCCTGTCCAGGGGAAGTTTAAACAGTAGAGGGCGCTCTACTGTTTAAACTTCCTTCCGGGACAGGAAGTTCTGTGTAGCAGGAACGGCCCAGAGAGGAGAAGAAGACCGCAGAGACCAGGGGACTCGCGCCGGCCGGAGCAGGTAATGTATACCCGCTGTATTGCGGCGGTCGTCGGGAATTCGAACGCCGCTAACGATGCACTCCCGACCCGCCGGCGACCTAGGAAAATCTTCCGCACGGATGGGTCGACGGGAATCGACGGGAACGATCGATTTCGGACGGAAATCGATCAATCTGTCAGCGGTGTGCGCGGCGATCATCACTGTGATCGAAACGGCTGTATATCGGCGGGAAAATCGTTAGGTGTATGGGCCCCTTTAAGAAATCGATTCTTTCAAATCTATGGATCGATCGATTTGTGGCTGATTACAATCAATTTCAATGAATTTGATCTATCTGACAGGATGGAAGATCTAGGTCGAGCTGCTGCTGGCAGCAGCTCGATGGCCCATAGAGTTGCATTGGATCTAATGGTCCAATAATGCATGTAGATAGATTTCCAATAGATTTTATTCTGAAATCTATTGGAAATTTGATCCTAGTGTATGGCACACATCAGATAGATTCCTGTCAGATTCAACTTGACAGGCGTCTGACAGAAATCTATCTGATGGTCGAATCTGCTGCAAATCTATAAGTGTATGGCCACCTTAAGAGAGGTGCACTTAGCGGTCATGCATGCTTAGAAACTTGGTTTAGAGCCTTTCCGTATCTGATAATGCAAAGGACCCTGCACTGGTGTCACTTTAAATGTATCAGGAGGCTCTACTTACAGCCACTTCTGAACTGGGTACAGGTAGAGCCTCCACATACATTTAAAGCGACAGCACGTGCAGGGTCCTTTGCATTATCAGTAATTACAATCAAATAAGTGACTTTCCTGAGTTTAGTAATTAGATTTGCATAATTACTATTAGAAACAAAATGATGCCCATTTCCGTAATTAAAATAACTGTTTCTAACTTTCTATATAAAAACACAAAATTACGAAATTTTGAGTTAACCGCCGGCCCAGAGCAGCCGTACTACTCCGGGTCATAGCGACCCGGAAGCAGTACAGGGTGAGGGGTTCGCCAGCGAACGGTTCCCAAACCGTTCGCTGACATCTCTAATCCTGTGTCTCTAATACTTTTAGCCAGAGCCTCTGAACAAGCATGCAGATCAGGTGCTCTGACTGATGTCAGACTGGATTAGCTGCATGCTTGTTTCAGGTGTGTGAGTCAGCCACTACTTCAGCCAAAGAGATCAGCAGGACTGCCAGGCAACTGGTATTGTTTAAAAGGAAACATCCATATCCCTTTCAGTTTAGGTTCCCTTTAAAGTACATTTTTGGGGAAATTAATGCTATACAAATATACTGTTTTGTTATGTACTGTTCAATGCAGGAGAAGGGACAGTAGGCAGTGTGCAAGTAAGTGGCATCTTATAGTGCAGCATGGTGGCGTAGTAGTTAGTGCTGTTGCCTTGCAGTGCTGGGTTCCTGGTTTGAATCCTAGCTGGGGCATCTGCAAGTAGTTTGTATGTTTCCCCATGTCTGTGTGGGTTTCCTCCGGGCACTCCAAAAACATACAAATGAGTTAATTGGCTTCCCTCTAAAAATTGGCCCTAGACTACACACACAATACATACATAGACATATGACTATGGTAGGGATTAGATTGTGGGCCCCTCTGAAGGACAGTTAAGTGACAAGACAAAATGCTCTGTACAATGCAGCATAGGGGGCAATATTATGGCTGGGAACGCGGAGAATCACTCGCGTTCCCATGCCTGTCGGCCGGTGACGGCCAAACCGGAAGTGTTTACCGGCGGGTGCAGGAGCATCTGAGCGGGGCTGCGAGGGCACCGATAGGCTGCAGGGGGCTGAGGGAAACCCCAGGTGAGTAAATCTCATTTTTTTTGTTAGACTTAAGGATCACTTTAAACAATGTTTATATTCATGTTAGATTCTCAGTGGAGATTGTGCAGAACGGTCATCTTGCACAAGGATTGTCTAGTGTATATGAAAGACTTATGGTTGCAGAACTGTGGAGAACATAATTAAACCATCAAACCTACAGCTTCTGATGAGTGTACATTTATGTACGCCGCTTGTGAGCTGGGCGCATCATTTGGCTCAACCTTCTGCCACTCAAATCCCCAGCTGCCTAAAATATTATTCCCCCTCCAAGTCATTGCAACTCGGAGGGAGATGTAATTTCGGCAGCACCCCTAATTACCTTTACGTGCCCCGTGCGTGCAGTATAACAATACTGCTATGGCGGTGCCTAGTTTTGTCACTCGGCGCTGAAACAACCTGCTTCACTATGATGAGTCTCTAGAGGATGAAATGGTCAGAGCCAGGAGGTGGGTCAGGCCCATGTGGTCATGAAGGAGCTGCAGCTAACTTTGAATGCGTGTAATGGTATCTGTTATGTGAGTGGTCTTCTTCTAATATACTTTTAATGAATAAAGTTTGAAACCATTACGTTGTATTTTTTCTGTTATGTTTTTTTTTTTTTTTGTGTGTGTGTCCCATCTATTCTAAGCCCTTATGTTCTAAAATAACAGCAATATACCCTCATGACATAAACATTACAAAAAGCTGAGTCCCACTCCCTAAGGCAAGTAATTATGGAATTTTGTTTTTAATTTTTTTCTTTTTTTTCCATTCTATTTGCTTGGTAACTGGGATGGGGGTTGAGATGGGGGGCTTTGGAAGTTATATATATATATATATATATATATATATATATATATATATATATATATATATATATATATATATATATATTGGTAGTGTGTAATTCAAACAGGGTTTCTTTTTTTTTTTTTCTACTTTGATTTTACGTGCTTACTTATGAATGGGCATGGCCCCAGTTCAGGCCAACAGGAAAATACTGCTGCTCACTGCGGCAGTCAGGCGCACATGCACGCGCACCCGGTGCTTAAACACTGGATGTAGATACACATCCAGTTAGACTTGTGCGGCGCCTAGCTGGACGAGTATACTCGGCCAGATAGACTTAAAGAGAATCTGTACTGTCTGATTTTCACAATAAAAAACATACCAATCGAGTCACTGTGATCTCCCATTACCGTTTCCGCCACTCCCCGCCGCGATCATGGCTTTTAATTGACAATTTTAGGCAGTGTTCACAAACAAAAAACATGGCCGCTAACCAGGAAGTGATGTTTGTGTATATATATATATATATATATATATATATATATATATATATATATATATATATATATATATATATATATATATATTACACACATACACTAATATGTATGTATGTATATGTGTGTGTGTGTGTGGTGTGTGTGTGTATATATATATGTATCCTCTATAATAATCTCCCTGTGTCCCTGTGTGTGCTGTCTCTGTGTAGCGCTGTCCGTGCTGAACTGCTGTGCGCATGTGCTCAGCACGGACCCAGCCTCACAGAGACAGGAGGACGGGACCAGGGAGCCGAGCGGGCGGCGTGTGAGCGGGCGGCAGGTCAGTGGGCGTCCGGGTGTGTGGCGGGTGGTGGGCGTGTGCCGAGAAAAACAGACCTAGAGCCCGTTTTTAAATGGACTTAGGTCAACTAGTATATATATATATATATATATATATATATATATATACTGTATATATATATATATATATATATATGTTACGGCCAGAACCCAAAGTTTGGCTACTTCTAGTTCTGGCCGGCCACTTCGGGTTCTGGCCGGCCAATGCGCGAAGTGGCCGCTGCGCTGCGGCCAATGTTAGAAATGGATTGATTCCTCTCAGGTTAATGTATATTCTGGCCGCAGCGCAGCGGCCAAACGTATCACAACTTAGTGAATTTATTGCAATTCAGCCGGCGGCAATGTAACAATTCAAGCCGCCGGCTTTTTCTCTGCGCCTCTCTCTCTCTCTCCTCTTATGGGCAGCCGGCGGGGACATGCGTGTCCCCGAGAGTCGTTCGTGGCGCCAGGGCAGCAGAGCGGGGAGGCTGCAGACATTGCTTCTGCCAGCACCCGCTCTGCAAGAATGGCAGGATAACCCTGCCGTGACGAACGACTCCGGAGGGGGGACACTCGTGTCCCCGCCCGGCTGCCCATAGAAGAGCGAGAGAGGCAGGGGGGGGGGGGGGGAGGAGAGAGAGGCGCAGAGAAAAAGCCGGCGGCTTGAATTGTTACATTGCCGCCGGCTGAATTGCAATAAATTCACTAAGTTGTGATACGTTTGGCCGCTGCGCTGCGGCCAGAAGATACATTAACCTGAGAGGAATCAATCCATTTCTAACATTGGCCGCAGCGCAGCGGCCACTTCGCGCATTGGCCGGCCAGAACCCGAAGTGGCCAGCCAGAACTAGAAGTGGCCAAACTTCGGGTTCTGGCCGTAACATATATATATATAATTACAGAGGGGCTGCAGCACACCAAAAACCCAAAAGTCATCTAGTTGACTTTTGGGTTTTTGGATTAGTTCCCACTAGACTGCTTATAAAAACTGGCATTTTGCATGGTAGAGTAGGACTCACCAGATTGGGGACACTTTGGCGCAGTTGGTGAGCTTAAACGCGTTAAAGCGTAACCAAGAGCCCCTGTCACTGTTTTCCTGTTGTGTGCTGCAGCCCCTCTGTACTTATATATTTCTTATGGAGTCTGGGGACCTCCAGCGCTGCGTGCATGCTTTGCAAAGAATTGCATAAAAAATTTGGTTTGTGCTGCTCACCCCTTGGTAATTTATTCATAACTTTCCCCTGTGAGCCTGCATGACCACGCCCACCTCTAGCACAGTTAAGTATATAAATGAGTGCATTGCACATGCTCAGAGAGTTCGTTTGGTAGCTAGTGAAAGGTGAGGTGTTTTTAATTTCCTTTTTTTCCATCTAGTTGACTTTTGGGTTTTTGGATTAGTTCCCACTAGACTGCTTATAAAAACTGGCATTTTGCATGGTAGAGTAGGACTCACCAGATTGGGGACACTTTGGCGCAGTTGGTGAGCTTAAACGCGTTAAAGCGTAACCAAGAGCCCCTGTCACTGTTTTCCTGTTGTGTGCTGCAGCCCCCCTGTATATGTATATATATATATATATATATATATATATATTTCATGTTACAGTATACTACAAGTTTTTATTACATAGTGAATTATCTGCACTCCAGTCTGGGATTCTCACAGTTTCTCAGCATGTGACACAGGCAGCTACCTCCCCCCTCAGCCTCACAAACTGCATCAGTCTTGTCTGAAACTGAGAGCAGAGAGTGAAGAGTAAACGAAGCACACAGAACCTGCAGGTGGCGTGCATAACTTGTATTCATTACAACAGAGGCAGCCCGTTCCTCCCTGGGTTGACAAAGCTTGACAAAGAAAAGAAGATTAGATATATTACAGAGACAGTGCAACTAGAAAAGGGTGCAGTAATCCAGACCACATTAGAGGTATAGGAACTTATAGGATAGAAGAAATCAGCCTGAAAATTTTGTTACAGAGTCTCTTTAAGTAGTTAATGGCCACTTCTGAAAAATTATACAATAACCCTGAAGAAATATACAACTCCAGGGTTTTAAAGAGACTCCGTAACAAAAATTGCATCCTGTTTTTTATCATCCTACAAGTTCAAAAAGCTATTCTAATGTGTTCTGGCTTACTGCAGCACTTTATACTATCACTGTCTCTGTAATAAATCAATGTATCTTTCCCCTGTCAGACTTGTCGGCCTGTGTCTGGAAGGCTGCCAAGTTCTTCAGTGTTGTGGTTCTGCTATGAACTCCCCCTTCCAGGCCCCTCTATGCACACTGCCTGTGTGTTATTTAGGATTAGAGCAGCTTCTCTTTTCTCTCTTATCTTTTACAAGCTGGATAAATCGTCCTCTGAGCTGGCTGGGCTTTCACATACTGAAGAATTACAGACAAGGGCAAAGCTGTTTGCAGGAAGAAACAAGCAGCCTGAAACTTCAGTGCATGAGAACAGGGGGAAAGAAACACACAAATGATCTCTTGAGATTCAAAAGGAAGGCTGTATACAGCCTGCTTGTGTATGGATGTATTTTCTATGTGTGGACATACTGTACATCAACCTACTTCCTGTTTTGGTGGCCATTTTGTTTGTTTATAAACAAACTTTTTAAAACTGTTTTTAACCACTTTTAATGCGGCGATGAGCGGCGAAATTGTGTCAGAGGGTAAAAGGAGATGTCCCCTAACGCACTGGTATGTTTACTTTTGTGCAGTGGAGTAGCTAAGGAGCTATGGGCCCCGGTGCAAGTTGTACACCGGGCCCCCCCAAGCACTATACATAACAATTGATATGGCGCACCAAAACCTGCCAATGGCAACTACAGTGTCAGAGGTGGAAGTAGGAAATGGGAAACAGTTTGTTAATGATTACTACTACTTAAAGTATCTATAGAAGTGATTATTACCAACACAGGGCCAATAGAGAGCTAATACTGTGCTTGAGGGAGAGCCCCTCAGGGCCTCTCTGACCCAAGGGCCCCGATGCGGTCGCTACCTCTGCAACCCCTATTGCTACGCCACTGCTTTTGTGCGATTTTAACAATACAGATTCTCTTTAAGGTTGCATACAAGTTAATAGTATATATAACTTTTATTCCAAACTTCATAAATAGACAGGTATGAAAACAAGGAGATATAAAAAATGTCACGTAAGTGTGCATTAGATAGCTATCCATTGCACACTTACAGTACGTGACATACAGATTTTTTATATACATCGTTTTCACACCTGTCTATTTTTGACGTTTGGAATAAAAGTTATGTTTTATGTATACCATTAACTTGTATATGGGCCTTAAAACTCTGCAGTGGTTTATTTCTTCAGGATTGCTGTAAAACGTAGACAATATCATAATAAGCAGAGAGTTGTATCACAAGCAAGCAAGGCTGAGTGCTGAAGAATCGATGCCTTCAAATGATGGTGCTGGAGAAGACAGTTGAGATTCCCTAGGAGAGCAAGAAGATCCAATCAGTGAATCCTTAAAGAAATTAACCCTCAGGCCGGTTTCACATTATAAACTAGCGGCAGCAATGCGGTGCGTTGCTTCCGCCGCACCGCATCGCGCCGGCAGAAACAGGCCTTTGGGGAAAACTGCATTACTATGCGGTATTCCCCATCTGGCATTGGACCAAGCAGGACATGACACGCGCTTGCTGTCACTTCCTGCTTTGGGTATGCGGAAATGTACTGTACTGTATTGTAAAAATACACTTCTGCGCATGCACGCCGCAACTTTGCGTCGTTCATTTTTTAAATATCTCCACATCGCTATTTACTAACATGACTTCCAGGCTGACACATATCGCCGCAACTCAATGCAGAAGCCGCATGTTAGTGTAGTAATGGCCCTGCGGGGATGCGGTAAAAACATCACTTCCGTCGTGTTGCAATGTAACGTTGCAGTATGAAAGTCTCCATATTTCATTGCATGGCGGTGGGGTGCGGTAAAAATTAAAAATACCTAACCTCACCGCATCGCCCTGGTGTGAGAGGGTCCTGACTGTTCTTTTGGAGAAGCAATGCTGAAGCTTAAATACTTTGGACATGTACGCCCATATTCAAATCAACTTATTCTTCTGAGCTTTCTCCTAGGTGATATCGTCATATCTTGTCAATTAACCACTTGAGGACCCTGGGCTTTAACCCCCCTAGTGACCAGGCCATTTTTTACAAAATAGGCCACTGCAGCGTTAAGGCCTTGCAGCAGGGCCATACAACTCAGCACACAAGTGATTCCCCCCTCCCCCTCCTTTTCTGCCCACCAACAGAGCTCTCTGTTGGTGGGCTGTGATTGCTCCCAGGATGTTTGTTTATTTTTAGTAAATATTTTTATGTTTTTTTTTATAAATAAATCTTTTTTTTTAATTATTTATTTCCCCAGCCCTCCCTTCCCCGCCAGCCAATCAGCGCGATCAGCTGTCATAGGCTTCAGCCTATGACAGTGGATCGCTTCCCTGCCACCCAGGGGGACAGCCGTGTCACATGGCTGTGCCCAGTACAGTGCGGCCGTAGATTGCAGCGATGAACACAGTAAATAGACGCAAAATATTACAAAACTTATTTTTAATGGCATTTTGGCTCAAAAATCGAATTTAACATTATTTTCACGAAAATTAATGTGAAAAGAATAGTGCCATTTTCACTTATCACTAAAAAAATATTTTATAATGAAATTGAACAATTACAGTACCTCCTAGGACAAAAAGGGACATAATGAGAAGGCAGGATTCATTGTAGAAGACCCCTGATGCTGGGAAAGATCGAGGGTAAAAGGAGGAGGGGACAGCAGAGAATGAGATGACTAGATAGTGTCATGGAAGCAACAAACATGAGCTCTGACAAGGTTCGTGAGGCAGTAGAGGATAGGGGGGGCCTGGCTTACTATGGCCTATGGGATCACAATGAGTCGGACACAACTGAATAGCGACTGAACAACAACAACAAAGGTGACAGCAGCACAGACAGTGAGTGGCCCCAGTATGATGCAGGTTGTAGTAAAGTCATTTGACTGTGTGGTGGTGGTGTATATTGATAATTGATATAGAGTTATTCTACACTCTTTCTCTGTCTGACTTCCTTTGAGGTATTTGAATAAGAAGATTGGAGAGATAGGGTACAAAGCTGTGATTTGTGAAGAGAAAGTCTACATAAAGGAGCACAATTGGGCCGATCCAATTCAGTTTTTTTCCTAAGTTTTCCCCTAGGAGATAATGTTCTTCTTTTGCAATTGAAAAACTACCAAAAGTACAGTAGATGAAAAAGTACTGTCAAAATACTGTGAGTAATTTCTTACTTGCTGTGGCTTAAAGCTAGCCTAAACTGAAAATACAAAAGTCAAAATAAACATACACACCTCATACTTACCTCCCGTGTAGTCTACTCATCTCTTTCTCCTCTCCCGTGTCCTATTTGTCCACTGTGGTCGATGAAATTCACAGTTTTCTATTTTAAAATAATGATAATGGCGATAACCCTGTAACAGTTTCCGGGTGAGGCACACGGTTAAACTGTAATATTGCCCACTTGAGCCATAGGAAAACATGGACATTACCTTGCACATCAGTTGTCCTTTCAAGTATAACTGACAGCAACTGATATATAACTGACAGCAACTGATCTATTTCAGTTCTCACATAACTGGAAGGAATCATTGTTAGAATAAATGACTGAGCTTCTGTGAGGAGCTGACAGCGAGGTAAGTATGTAATATTCATTTGCAGGTGCCGCATGTGTTTATTTTAAATAGTATTACTTGGTTCAGGTTCCTGTTAAAAGACATTTTATTGAAAAGATATCTTCTTACTAGCACTAGCTATATTTATAAATCTAGGTTGAGCCATGTACCAGGTGGCAAAGGCATCTAATAGGTATATCAGGTGCCATTTCCTCGGCTTGTTGGGGTCTATGGTGAATCACAAGATTATGGGATAGCCAGATACATTAGGGCAGCCATCAGGGGGGGACAACTGACACTGCAGTGAGGGGCCAAGGGCTTCTGGGGGCCCTGCCCCCCCCCCCCCCCAAAGTGCTGGAAGGGCCACATGTGCTGGCTGCGGGCCTGTGGCTCACTAACCAGCACACCGCGTTCCAGCACTGAGAGAAGAGTGACATCAGCACTTGAATGTAGAGAGCAGATGAGTGAGTCCACTATAGCGGACTTTCTATACTGGGGCACCACCTATATCTGGCTACAGGTTACCTATACTGGGCCACCACCTATACCTGGCTACCTATACTGGGGCTGGAACCACCCATACCTAGCTACCTATACTGGGGCACCACCTATACCTGGCTACCTATACTGGGGCACCACCTATACTTGACTACCTTTACTGAGGGCACCACCTGTACCTGGCTACCTATACTGGGGCACCACCTATACTTGGCTTTTTATACTGGGACGCCTATAGCTTGCTATCTATTATGGGGGCACCTGTACCTGGCTACCTATACTGGGGCTGAAACCACCTATACCTAGCTACCTATACTGGGGCACCACCTATACCTGGCTACCTATACTGGGGCACCACCTATATTTGGCTACCTATACGGGGGTGGGGCACCACCTATACTTGGCTACTTATACTGGGGTGCCTATAGCTTGCTACCTATACTGGGTGCACATGTACATAGCTAACCTATACTGGTGGACCACCCATACCAGGCTACCTATACTGGTGCACTACTTATAGTTGAATACCTATACTGGGGCACCTGTATCATGCTGCCCTATACTGGGGCACCAGCTATACCAGGCTACCTATACTGGGGGCATCTACACCAGGCTTCCTATACTGGGTCACTACCTATAGCTGGCTACTTATACTGGGGGAACCTATACCTGGCTACCTATACTGGGGGCACCTATGCCTGGATACCTATACTGGGGGAACCTATACCTGGCTAGAGCAGGGGGACAAGCTGAGACAGAAGGGGACAAGAGGTAACACAGGGAGATAAAATAGGCACAGCGGGAACAGAGGCGGACAAAAGAGGCACAGGGAGAAAAGAGATGAGATGGGAACATGAGGTCACACAGAGGGACATAAAAGAGGTGAGAGATAGGGGGACAAAAGAGGCACACGAAGAAAATAGGGGGACAAAACAGAAAGGATAAAGGACAAGAACGGACCTACAAGTCCCTATCTCATTTGTTAAATGCTGACTACCTGTATTTTGCTAGTATTTGGCTCCACCCACAACATGCCACAGTCACACCAACTTTTTGCTGCATGACGCTGTGCACACTTCACGCACGGACACTGGGGTGGGGTGGCTAGTGGGTTGGCACAGCAACCAGTGGGTGGGCCCAGGGAGTGGGGCCCAGGCCTGACGATGTGCGAGGGGCCCCGATATTTCTGATGGCGACCCTGAACATTGGTGTTGTTCAGATCTGTCTTTTCCAAACGACTGATATACTGAATTTTACTTTTACCTAAATCCAAAAGCCACTCTGATAGCGAGTAGAGTTGGGCCGAACAGTTCGCCTGCGAACGGTTCCATGCGAACTTCCATGGTTAGCGTTCGCGTCCCGCAGGTGAACCTTTGCGGAAGCTCGGTTCGCCCCATAATGCACATGGAGGGTCAACTTTGACCCTCTACATCACAGTCAGCAGGCCCAGTGTAGCCAATTAGGCTACACTAGCCCCTGGAGCCCCACCCCCCTTATATAAGGCAGGCAGCGGCGGCCGTTACGGTCACTCGTGTGCCTGCATTAGTGAGAGTAGGGCGAGCTGCTGCAGACTGTCTCTCATAGGGAAAGATTAGTTAGGCTTAGCTTGTTCCTGGCTGCATACCTGTTCTGTGAACCCAACACTGCATACCTGTTCTGTGAACCCACCACTGCATACCTGTACTGTGAACCCACCACTGCATACCTGTTCTGTGAACCCAACACTGCATACCTGTTCTGTGAACTCACCACTGCATACCTGTACTGGGAACCCACCACTGCATACCTGTACTGTGAACCCACCACTGCATACCTGTTCTGTGAACCCAACACTGCATACCTGTTCTGTGAACCCACCACTGCATACCTGTTCAGTGAACCCACCACTGCATACCTGTTCAGTGAACCTGACACTGCATACCTGTTCTGTGAACCCACCACTGCATACCTGTTCTGTGAACCCACCACTGCATACCTGTTCTGTGAACCCACCACTGCATACCTGTTGTGTTCAGTGAACCTGCCACTGCATACCTGTTCTGTTCAGTGGACCCGCCACTGTATATCTGTTCAGTGAACCCGCCACTGCATACCTGTTGTGTTCAGTGAACCTGCCACTGCATACCTGTTCTGTGAACCCGCCACTGCATACCTGTTCTGTTCAGTGGACCCGCCACTGTATACCTGTTCTGTTCAGTGAACACGCCACTGTATACCTGTTCAGTGAACCCGCCACTGCATACCTGTTCTGTTCAGTGAACCTGCCACTGCATACCTGTTCTGTGAACCCGCCACTGTATACCTGTACTGTTCAGTGAACCCGCCACTGCATACCTGTTCTGTTCAGTGGACCCGCTACTGTATACCTGTTCTGTTCAGTGAACCCGCCACTGTATACCTGTACTGTTCAGTGAACCCGCCACTGCATACCTGTTCTGTTCAGTGGACCCGCTACTGTATACCTGTTCTGTTCAGTGAGCCCGCCACTGTATACCTGTACTGTTCAGTGAACCCGCCACTGCATACCTGTTCTGTTCAGTGGAGCCGCTACTGTATACCGGTTCTGTTCAGTGAACCCGCCACTGCATACCTGTTGTGTTCAGTGAACCTGCCACTGTATACCTGTTCTGTTCAGTGAACCCGCCACTGTATACCTGTTCAGTGAACCCGCCACTGCATACCTGTTCTGTTCAGTGAACCTGCCACTGTATACCTGTTCTGTTCAGTGAACACGCCACTGTATACCTGTTCAGTGAGCCCGCCACTGCATACCTGTTCTGTTCAGTGAACCTGCCACTTCATACCTGTTCTGTGAACCCGCCACTGTATACCTGTACTGTTCAGTGAACCCGCCACTGCATACCTGTTCTGTTCAGTGGAGCCGCTACTGTATACCGGTTCTGTTCAGTGAACCTGCCACTGCATACCTGTTGTGTTCAGTGAACCTGCCACTGCATACCTGTTCTGTGAACCCGCCACTGTATACCTGACCTGTTCTGTGAACCCGCCACTGCATACCTGTTCTGTTCAGTGAACCTGCCACTGCATACCTGTTCTGTGAACCCGCCACTGTATACCTGTTCTGTTCAGTGAACCCACCGCATCAGTGCGCATACCTGTGCAGTTAAGTGAACCCACCTACCTACATGAGTGCACGCAGTGTGATATACCACTCCGTGCATACCCGATATGGACAAAACAGGTAGAGGAAGAGGTAGTGCCAGAGCCAGAGGAAGGCCACCCGGCAGGTCTGCGTGAGGTCGTGTAAATGTAATTTCGTGTGGACCTGGCCCACAGTACAGTGCTCGGAAGAAGGCACGTCCCATCACCTCCCAAGATTGTCAGGACGTGGTTGAGTATTTAGCGACACAGAACACCTCATCTTGCTCAGCCACCAGCGCTACTACTAGCACCACTTCCGCTGCATTTGACACTTCGCAAGAATTATTTAGTGTTGAAATCACTGATGCACAGCCATTGTTGTTACAGCCAGATGAATTTTCACCAGCTCATATGTCTGAGTTACGCGGCAACACTATGGATGTAACGTGTAAGGAGGATGAAGGACCTACTGATGGTGCATGTTTGGATTTGTCTGAGGCAAGCGAAGCTGGGCAGGATGATTACGATGATGACGATGATAGGGATCCTCTGTATGTTCCCAATAGAGGAGATGAAGAGGGGGACAGTTCAGAGGGGGAGTCAGAGAGTAGTAGGAGGAGAGAAGTTGCTGAAAGAAGCTGGGGCAGCTCTTCGTCAGAAACAGCTGGTGGCAGTGTCCGGCACCATGTATCGCCACCTATGTACAGCCAGCCAACTTGCCCTTCAGCATCAGCTGCTGAGGTCCCCATAGTGCCTACATCCCAGGGTGGCTCAGCGGTGTGGAAATTTTTTAATGTGTGTGCCTCAGATCGGAGCAAAGCCATCTGTTCGCTCTGCCAACAAAAATTGAGCCGTGGAAAGGCCAACACTCACGTAGGGACAAGTGCCTTACGAAGGCACCTGGAGAAAAGGCACAAACAGCAATGGGATGGCCACCTGAGCAAAAGCAGCAGCAGCACACAAAAGAAAAGTCACCCTCCTTCTCCTCTTCCTCCTTCAGGTGCATCATCTGCTTCTGCCGCTTTCTCCCTTCCACCTTCACAGGCACCCTCCTCCACTCCGCCTCTGCCCTTGAGCGGTTACTGCTCCTCTGCCCACAGCAGCAGTCAGGTGTCCGTGAAGGAAATGTTTGAGCGGAAGAAGCCAATTTCGGCCAGTCACCCCCTTGCCCGGCGTCTGACAGCTGGCGTGGCGGAACTGTTAGCTCGCCAGCTGTTACCATACCGGCTGGTGGACTCTGAGGCCTTCCGTAAATTTGTGGCCATCGGAACACCGCAGTGGAAGATGCCAGGCCGCACTTATTTTTCGAGAAAGGCCATACCCCAACTGCACCGTAAAGTTGAGAGGCAAGTGGTGTCATCTCTTGCGAAGAGCGTTGGGTCAAGGGTACACCTGACCACGGATGCCTGGTCTGCCAAGCACGGGCAGGGCCGCTACATTACGTACACAGCCCATTGGGTCAACCTGGTGGTGAACGATGGCAAGCAGGGCGCAGCGGACCAAATTGTGACACCTCCACGGCTTGCAGGCAGGCCTCCTGCCACCTCCTCTCCTCCTGCTACATGCTCTTCGCTGTCCTCCTCCTCCTTGGCTGAGTGGCAGTTCTCCTCTCCAGCTACACAGCCCCAGCTCCGTAGGGCCTATGCTGCATGCCAGGTACGACGGTGTCACGCCATCTTAGACATGTCTTGTCTCAAAGCGGAGAGTCACACTGGAGCAGCTCTCCTGGCTGCTCTTAAGAAACAGGTGGATGAGTGGCTGACCCCGCACCACCTGGAGATAGGCAACGTGGTGTGCGACAACGGCAGCAATCTGCTTGCCGCTTTGCATATGGGGAAGCTGACACACATACCCTGCATGGCACATGTCATGCATCTAGTTGTTCAAAGATTTGTGGCAAAGTACCCTGGCTTAGCGGATGTCCTGAAGCAGGCCAGGAAGGTCTGTGGGCATTTGAGGCGGTCTTACACAGCCATGGCACGCTTTGCGGAAATTCAGCGGAAAAACAACATGTCTGTGAGACGCCTCATTTGCGATAGCCCGACTCGCTGGAATTCGACCCTGCTCATGTTCTCCCGCCTGCTAGAACAGAAGAAAGCCGTCACCCACTACCTCTACAACTACAGTAGAATGAAACAGTCTGGGAAGATGGGGATGTTCTGGCCCGACAACTGGACACTGATGAAAAATGCATGCAGGCTCATGCGGCCGTTTGAGGAGGTGACCAACCTGCAGAGGCGTAGCTAGGGTTTTCAGCGCCCGGGGACAAAGACTATTAATGCGCCCCCTAAGGTGAAGGGTCGTGACCAAATGTGGGCGTGGTTATGGGTGCTCCACATTTGGTCACGCCCCTTCAAATTTACATGGAGGTTAGCAGGCTCACGCTCACCCACCCTCCCTCAGTATGTACCTTCAAGCATGTTCCAAGACAAATTCAGCAATCATGAGCCCCCCCCCCCCCATCAAGACAAATTCCGCAATCATGAGCAAACATGAGGCCCCCAACATGACCAACTCAGCAATCATGAGGCCCCCAACAAGACAAATTTAGCAATCCTGAGGCCCCCAACAAGACAAATTCAGAAATCATGAGGCCCCTAACAAGACAAATTCAGCGATCTTGAGGCCCCCAACAAATCATGAGGCCCCCAACAAGACAAATTCAGTAACCATGAGGCCCCCAACAAGACAAATTCAGCAGTCATGAGGCACATAAATAGACAGCATTTCACATAAATAGGCAGAATGCCCCCTTAATATGGTAGACACACACGTCTCACCTGGCAGCAGTTCCCCAAAATACACTCAATCTGACAGCAGTGCTTCCCCAAAAATAGGTAGCCCCAGGTCTATAGGTGTCCCCATAATAGGTGGCCAGCAGTATAGATGTCCCCAGAACAGGTAGCCAGGAGTAGAGATGTCCACAGAACAGGTAGCCAGGGGTATATGTGCCCAGTATATGTAGGCAGGGGTATGTGTCCCCAGTATATGTAGCCAGAGGTATATGTGCCCAGTATATGTAGCCAGGGGTATATATGCCCAGTATATGTAGCCAGGGGTATATGTACCCAGTATATGTAGTTAGGGGTATATGTGCCCAGTATATGTAGGCAGGGGTATATGTGCCCAGAGTAGGTAGCCAGGGGTATATGTGCCCAGAGTAGGTCGCCAGGGGTATATGTGCCCAGAGTAGGTAGCCAGGGGTATATGCCCAGTATATGTAGTTAAGGGTATATGTGCCCAATATATGTAGGCAGGGGTATATGTGCCCAGAGTAGGTAGCCAGGGGTATATGTGCCCAGAGTAGGTAGCCAGGGGTATATGTGCCCAGAGTAGGTAGCCAGGGGTATATGCCCAGTATATGTAGTTAGGGGTATATGTGCCCAATATATGTAGGCAGGGGTATATGGCCCAGAGTAGGTAGCCAGGGGTATATGTGCCCAGAGTAGGTAGCCAGGGGTATATGCCCAGTATATGTAGGCAGGGGTATATGTGCCCAGAGTAGGTAGCCACGGGTATATGTGCCCAGAGTAGGTAGCCAGGGGTATATGTGCCCAGTATATGTAGGCAGGGGTATATGTGCCCAGAGTAGGTAGCCAGGGGTATATGTGCCCAGAGTAGGTAGCCAGGGGTATATGTGCCCAGAGTAGGTAGCCAGGGGTATATGCCCAGTATATGTAGTTAGGGGTATATGTGCCCAATATATGTAGGCAGGGGTATATGTGCCCAGAGTAGGTAGCCAGGGGTATATGTGCCCTGAGTAGGTAGCCAGGGGTATATGTGCCCAGAGTAGGTAGCCAGGGGTATATGTGCCCAGAGTAGGTAGCCAGGGGTATATGTGCCCAGAGTAGGTAACCAGGGGTATATGTGCCCAGAGTAGGTAGCCAGGGGTATATGTGCCCAAAGTAGGTAGCCAGGGGTATATGTTCCCAGAGTAGGTAGCCAGGGGTATATGTGCCCAGAGTAGGTAGCCAGAGGTATATGTGCCCAGAGTAGGTAGCCAGGGGTATATGCCCAGTATATGTAGGCAGGGGTATATGTGCCCAGAGTAGGTAGCCAGGGGTATATGTGCCCAGAGTAGGTAGCCAGGGGTATATGTGCCCAGAGTAGGTAGCTAGGGGTATATGTGCCCAGAGTAGGTAGCCAGGGGTATATGTGCCCAGAGTAGGTAGCCAGGGGTATATGTGCCCAGAGTAGGTAGCCAGGGGTATATGTGCCCAGAGTAGGTAGCCAGAGGTATATGTGCCCAGAGTAGGTAGCCAGGGGTATATGCCCAGTATATGTAGGCAGGAGTATATGTGCCCAGAGTAGGTAGCCAGGTCAGGTGTCCCCCTCCCCAGCAGGTTGGGAGCAGCGCAGAGAAGAGCTGCTCTCCCTTCCTCGCTCTCCCCTCCAATGTCCGGGTGGCTGGCAGCGGCGGGCGGAACTTACCTCCGTCTCGTCGTAGCGCCGGATGGATCTGCCACTACTCTGGTCTGGTCCAGACCAGAGCAGCGGCTGCGCACCCGAACTTCCGGCCGGCGCTGGAGCGAGACGGAGGTGAGTTCCGCCCGCCGCTGCCAGCCACCCGGACATTGGAGGGGACAGCGAGGGAGGGAGAGCACCTAAGGTGAGGGAAGGAGGGGGAGATGGCCCCCCTTCCCCACCGTCCGCACAGCTCTCCCTCTTCTCTGCGCTGCTCCCCTCACCCGCCGCAAAAAAACAAAAAAAAAAACCGCAGCTCAGCCAGGCGGAGGGTGCCCTTGGGGACCAGGCGCCCCGGGGCACTTGTCCTACCCCGACCCCCCCTAGCTCCGCGCCTGCCAACCTGGTGAGCCGCAGTGAGGGCACCATCAGCGACTTAATTCCCTACGCTTACTTCTTGGAGCGTGCTGTGCGTAGAGTGGCGGATGAAGCTGCGAATGAGCGTGACCAGGAACCGTTACGGCAGGAACAGGCATGGGACCAATTTTCATCAGACCCAGCTGTTTCCTCAACACCTGCGGCAGCACAGAGGGGGGTGGAGGAGGAAGAAGAGAAGTCGTGTGCAGAAGATGAGTCAGACTCAGAGGATGATGAGCAAGGTGTTTCTTTGGGGGAGGAGGAGGAGGAGGGGACGGCGGCAGGAGAACATCCGCAGCAGGCGTCGCCGGGGGCTTGTGCTGCTCAACCTTCCCGTGGTATTGTTCGCGGCTGGGGGGAGGAGGTTGACTTACGTGACGTCACTGAGGAAGAGCAAGAGGAGATGGAGGGTACTGGATCTGACTTTGTGCAGATGTCGTCTTTTATGCTGTCCTGCCTGTTGAGGGACCCCCGTATAAAAAACCTCAAGGGGAATGAGCTGTAAAGGGTGGCCACACTACTAGACCCTCGGTACAGGCACAAAGTGGCGGACCTGTTACCAACTCACCTGAAGGTGGAAAGGATGCAGCACATGCAGAACCGGCTGTCAACTATGCTTTACAATGCCTTTAAGGGTGATGTGACAGCACAACGCCAGCAAGGTACCACTGCCACTAATCCTCCTCCCGTGTCCACGCAGTCAAAGACAGGACGCTCCAGCGAAGTCATGGTGATGTCGGACATGCGGACGTTCTTTAGTCCAACGCCTCGCCGTAGCCCTTCCGGATCCACCCTCCACCAACGCCTGGAACGGCAGGTAGCCAACTACCTGGCCTTAAAGAGACTCCGTAACAAAAATTGCATCCTGTTTTTTATCATCCTACAACTTCTAAAAGCTATTCTAATGTGTTCTGGCTTACTGCAGCACTTTGTACTATCACAGTCTCTGTAATAAATCAACTTATCTCTCTCTTGTCAGACTTGTCAGCCTGTGTCTGGAAGGCTGCCAAGTTCTTCAGTGTTGTGGTTCTGCTATGAACTCCCCCTTCCAGGCCCCTCTATGCACACTGCCTGTGTGTTATTTAGATTAGAGCAGCTTATCTCTTATCTTTTACAAGCTGGATAAATCGTCTTCTGAGCTGGCTGGGCTTTCACATAGTGAGGAATTACAGACAAGGGCAAAGCTGTTTGCAGGAAGAAAAGAGCAGCCTGAAACTTCAGTGCATGAGAGATGCAGGGGGAAAGAAACACACAAATGATCTCTTGAGATTCAAAAGGAAGGCTGTATACAGCCTGCTTGTGTATGGATGTATTTTCTATGTGTGGACATACTGTACATCAACCTACTTCCTGTTTTGGTGGCCATTTTGTTTGTTTATAAACAAACTTTTTAAAACTGTTTTTAACCACTTTTAATGCGGCGGGGAGCGGCGAAATTGTGACAGAGGGTAATAGGAGATGTCCCCTAATGCACTGGTATGTTTACTTTTGTGTGATTTTAACAATACAGATTCTCTTTAAGTGTGGATGTAGACACTGCTGTGAACAGCGATGAGGAACCCTTGAACTATTGGGTGCGCAGGCTTGACCTGTGGCCAGAGCTGTCCCAATTTGCCATCCAACTTCTTTCCTGCCCTGCCGCAAGCGTCCTGTCAGAAAGGACCTTCAGCGCAGCTGGAGGCATTGTCACTGAGAAGAGAAGTCGCCTAAGTCACAAAAGTGTTAAGTACCTCACCTTTATCAAAATGAATGAGGCATGGATCCTGGAGGGCTGCTGCTCACCCCAAGACTAAGTCAGTCCCCGCACACACAGCATCTCTGCCTGCACGCCATGTGACTGGCTGCCTGGCCTGCCCCAAGAAGACTAAGTCGCTCCCAGTCCCTCCACACAGCATGTCTGCCTGCAGGCCGCTTGACTACCTCTCCGCCACCACCAACAGGGTCCGGGACTCCAGGCGGATTGCTGAATTTTTTAGGCCGCTGCTAGCAGCGGCCGCTGTAATAATTTTTCTGGTGCATGTACATGACTGCCTAATTTTTCTGGCTGCACTGCGGGCAGCTGCAACAACAAAAGAAAAGGCATGTACATGCGCCCATTCCCCTTCGTGATCATTACCTTGCCGTGGTGAAGGGGCTTGCGTATCACAATGAAGCAATGACCGGCGCCTAGATGAGTGTCTCGGGGGGCACACAAAAGATAATAAGGTCGTTGCTTCATTGTGGTCAGACCAAATTTGATCAGCTGGACAGTCACTGTTCTGTCATTTAGCTACATCAGCCAGGCGACCATATGGGCTGTAAAGCCACCAAAACCTGCACTCTCGCCATGGTGCGCACCAGTCCAGCACGGCCGTCACTACACAAACAGCTGTTTGCGGTGCGTTACACGGTGAGTTTGGTGTGTCAGTGTGAAGCAGTACCTTAATTACACTACCTGATTGATGTATACACATGCAAGATGTTTTAAAGCACTTTAGGCCTGTCATTTAGCATTCAATGTGATTTCTGCCCTTAAAACGCTGCTTTGCGTCAAATCCAGATTTTTCCCGGGGACTTTTGGCATCTATCCCACTCCGCCATGCCCCCCTCCAGGTGTTAGACCCCTTGAAACATCTTTTCCATTACTTTTGTGGCCAGCATAATTTTTTTTTTTTTCAAAGTTCGCATCCCCATTGAAGTCTATTGCGGTTCGCGAACTTTAACGCGAACCGAACCTTCCGCGGAAGTTCGCGAACCCGGTTCGCGAACCTAAAATCGGAGGTTCGGCCCAACTCTAATAGTGAGATCCTTCAAAATATAGAAGACTTATCTTGGAAAGGAATACAGCATGAAGTTAAAGGGGCAAGTTTGCCTCCTTGCATTAATGTATTATTAAATTAGCACACAAGCCACATTTTATAGTTGTGAAGAGAACGTTAGGACCACTGTCCATATTTTATCAGTATCTGCATCTTCATTTGAAATATTTTTCCTTGCTTTCTGTTGAGTTAACTCTATTCTAGAGAAGAAGAGAAATCTTCCTAATGACGGAACAGATAGTCGTAAAAACACCCTGACCAAGTTATAACCTTTTCCCACTTTATTGTATTTTGGCTGCAGTTCTACATTAGCTGATAATTCATCCTGTCTGTATCTTTGAGCTGCCACACTAAATTAGAGATGTGTGTTCAACAAACACAGGAAGATTTGCTATGTAAACAAAAACAGTGCACACAATCAGCAATATCACATAATAATACTATACTATATTGTTACACTGATTGCAAAAAAAATTGTGAACTTGTAAATCACAAATTCTTAGACATTATGCAAATCCATATCCAGTTATAGCCACATATAATAAGTTTTTTCCCCAAAAGAATTTCCTGAATGGCGGTTTAACTGCCAGAGTAGTAAAATACCAGCCAGCCTCCCTACTTACTTGCACACTATTTTGGCAGTTAGATTTGAGAATCCCCCCATGAGGAGATGGACTAGTCCAAAACCTTTCAGTTCTGTCAGATTTTAACGGCTTAATTGTTTTTCACTGGAGTAATGCTTTAACCACCTCAGGACCTCAGGCTCACACCCCCCTAGTGACCAGGCCATTTTTCATTACATAGGGCTGTGCAGCTTTGTTAGGGTGCTGCACAGCCCTACAACTCAGCACACAAATTATTTTACCTCCTTTTAGTGTCCTTAATAGGACACTAAATAGGAGGTCTCTGATCGCTTTTTTTATTAGCAGCAAAAGGGAATCTTTTTCCCTCCCTCCCCTCCCTCTCCATCCCTCCCCTCCCTCTCCATGCCTCCCCCCCTCCCTCTCCTTCCCTCCCCCCCTCCCTCTCCTTCCCTCCCCCCCTGTGCCGTCCTAATCACCATAGGATGGCGATCGGCACTCATCCCCGCCTCCCATAGGCATCAGCCTATGAGAGGCCACGCATTGGGAGCCGCAATGAGGGACAGCCGGTTGTTCCTCGTACAGCGCTGCATGAGATAGCAGCGCTGTACGATTGTAAACAAAGGGGAATTCTTTCCCCTGTCGGCTTTTAACAGCCTGCTAGCCGCAATCGCGGCTAGCAGGCTGATCACGGAATGATTGCGCATGCGCGCACGCATTCCCTGCCAAACTGCTTCACTACATGTGTTGTATCACACTCATAACGAGCATTGCAACTTTTTTTTTACCTCCATTGCTGCAATGTGTCCCTACGAACATAACCTTACAGTCATACTACAGTAAACATGTAGTTATATGGGCTTTGCAAGAATACGACTGCGTTGTTATTATTATGTATAGATTTATAAAACGCCAACATATTACACAACGCTGGACAATAAATAAGCTTACAGAAAATGATAATAGGGGTGAAAAACAACACGATACAGACAATAAACAATAAGATACACAATAGCCAGATCATGCATTGAGTTAGAGTCCCAGTAAGTCAAGATTACATTCACTCTATGAACATTGTGGTGTGTTATAATCCTCTATAATAAAACCCTTGTGTCCCTGCGTCACGCTGTCCCTATGTAGCTGGGTCCGTGCTTTTTGCTACTGCCCATGTGCGCAGCACAGACCCAGCCTCACAGAGACAGTAGGACGGGACCAGGAGCCGGGCAGGCATGTTAGCGGGCAGCCGGGTGTACGGCAAAAGCACTAGTGTTTTAGTGATTAGTGGGAATTACCCGCTAATTGTCCAAGTGAGAATGGGCCCTTATTGCATTAACATCTGTTTAAAAAAAGCACACGCCACTGAATTTAATGTGTTACATATGAAGTACATGTAGTAGTTGCGTTTCTCTTACATAATTATACATACCACTTCGTAAATACATTTTTTAGAAGAGGAGGTGTCCACTGCTAAAGTGCACGGCAACTGCAGTTCTGTAGAAGAGAATGATACAATTAGAGAAATAGAAGTAGTCTTAACCTGTTGTAGTGAAAAACAGAACTTGAACAATAACATTTGTAGTCTATGGAAAGATTTGTTAATGGGATGGTTCTGCTGGATTTGGGGATTATGTTGCCATTCCCCAGTGACAAAGCAGGTTGTTTCGGCGCATGACACTCAGTGCCGAAACTAGGTGCCCTATAGCGGTAATGTTATACGTGTAAGGCAGGGCCAATCTCAATGTCTAGCGGCTATTAGACACCACACCAGGGCACCTTACAAAGTTCCCTGGTGTCTAATAATTCCCTTCCATCACCTATAGAGTTCCCTGGTGTCTAACGCCCCCTCTACCCCCTGTACAGATTCCTGGTGCCTAGTGACCCCTCCCCATACAGTTCCCTGGAGTTTATAGGTCCTAGGTCCTCCCTCCCCAATACAGTTCCCTGGTGTCTAGTGGCCCCCTCCTTCCCCTTTACAGCTCCTTGGTGTCTAGTGCTTCCCTCCCTAAACTATACAGCTCCCTGGTGTCTCATGACGCTGGGGACTTGAGCGGCACCCGGGTGAGCTTTCATTTGGCTCACCCTGCATCCCGCTCACCCGCGGCATACACATACATGCGCCCCAGTGAATGCACAATTGATGGCTCAGTAAGGGAACTAATATGGAGAACTTTTCTATTTGCCATATAAGGGTGTTATAAAAAAAATATACCCATATGTTTAGATGGAAATTGTTTTTGTGCTAGATTCATGTATAATCACTGAATTGTTCCATGAACTAACTTGCCACTTTATTTGCACTGATAGATGTTTGACTTTGAAATGACAGTTATCTGTTAGGCAACTCTCCATGACTTTTTGCACAGTAGTGTGTAGTGCCACAGACGCTTGCCTGCTATCATCATTACTCAGCATGTATTCAGTTAGCCCTAGTATGTTAATTTATGGTACTTCGGTCATAGACTAGCTGAGGCTACAGTGCACATTTCCAAATGATTGAATTCTAATTTGTTTTGGTAACCTGCAATTCATTATTTTATTGTTCGCTTTCTAAGGTGAACTTGTATGAACCCAGAGAAGCAAGTTATGATGATGCAAGAGAGATAGGCAGAGATTCATTCCAACTATAATCTACTCATCTTTCTCATGTATTGTATCAATGAAGAACATAAAAAGCTTATATAATAGTATAAATGGACAGTGCATACTTGCCATGTCTGCAGGGCTGGCCCTAGACTTTTTGCCGCCTGAGGCAAAATTAGAAAAAATCGCCGCTGATTAAGAGGCAACGGGCAGGGTTCACTCACCTTTTCCGCGTTCCATCGTGCGCTTCACTGACGTCACTTCCTGCAACGCCATCCACTTACAATACAGTTGCAGGAAGTGACATCAGTGGAGCGCACGCTGGAGCGCGGAAAAGGTGAGTGATCCCCGCCCATTGCCTCTTAACCACTTTACCCCCGGCGGTACGAATTTCTCCGTCCCTTTTTCCCCCCCTAAAAAACCAGGGACGGAGAAATCCGTACCTTCCACGCTACCGCCGCTGTCCGCGCTCCCGCCGCTCGTGCGCGCGCACCCGTCGCTCGTGCACGCCGCCGCCCGCTCGCCCGGAGATCAATGAACGGGAAAATCCATTCCCGTTTGTTGATCTAGCCCCCGCAATGATCTGCTGCTTCTTTCAGAAACAGCGAGATCATTGTGAATCTCCCAGCCTCCTCCTGCTTCCTGTAAGCGTCCTTCCGGACGCTTACAGGTCGCATGTAAACAAACACTCTGTGGCCATCTTGTGGCCAAATAGTAAACTACACCCTAAAAGCATTTTACATACACAAACATTACATTTACACAATAAATTAACTTATTACCTCCCACACTCCCCAATTTTTATTTTTTTTTTGTAATTAAAAAAAAAAAAAAAATACAATAAAAAAAAAAACATAAATAGTTACCTTAGGGACTGAACTTTTTAAATATTTATGTCAAGAGGGTATAACACTGTTACTTTATACACTGCGGGCTTGTAATTAGGGATGGATGCAAAACTGAAAAAAATGCACCTTTATTTCCAAATAAAATATTGTCGCCAAACATTGTGATAGGGACATAATTTAAATGGTTTTATAACCGGGACAAATGGGTTAATACATTTCATGGGTTTTAATTACAGTAGCATGCTTTATTTAAAAACTATAATGGCCGAAAACTGAAAAATAATAATTTTTTCCCACATTTAGAATAAAATAATTCTTGGCATAATGTCCCACCTAAAGAAAGCCTAATTGGTGGCAAAAAAAACAAGATATAGTTAATTTCATTGGGATAAGTAATAATAAAGTTATAGACGAATGAATGGAAGGAGCGCTGAAAGGTGAAAATTGCTCTGGTGGTCAGGGGGTAAAACCCCTCAGTGGTGAAGTGGTTAATCATAGAGCTGGTACTTCACTTTTTAAGGCTGGAGGGGAGCGCAGATCGGGGGACCCAGGCGAGGGAGGGGGGGGGGGGTCCGACCCACCTCCCCACCGCTAGGCCCAATACCCCCTTTCTGCCCGCTACCCTTCCAGCTCGGCGGGCGGCCCCCCGCACCAATAGACAGGCAGGTGCCGCCCCCCCAGAAATGCCGCCTGAGGCAAATGTTTCACCCCGCCTCATGAGCGGGCCGGCCCTGCATGTCTGCCATAGCACATATATTTGCAAATACTTCAGGCATTGGCATTGTTAAAGGAATACTATCGATGTATGCATTTATTTTTAAATGCTGTATGTTGTAGCACACATTCTCTTTGCTTCTCTTTACTGATAAAGATACTAATAATGCTAATTGTAGACAGTGGTCTGCCCCTCTCAGCAGCTTGTAAAGTGGATGCAGCCTGAAGTGAATCGCCTCAAGCAGGCAGCCAGTCTGAGTGTAAACACGGACTCCTGGTATAGCTAGTTATATTCCAGCAATACTCCAGCTCATTTAGTTACCTGTTACCACCTCAGATCAGCCTATTTCTCCTCATGTCTGCTGCATGCTGTGAGTGACACAGTGAAATATATTTGTGAGCTGTGTGACAGAGTAACCAAGCAGCTCAGGGTGACCTAAACTACTATGAGCTGTGTGAGAAATGAATTTTTAAGCAGGGATAGTGAGAGAGAGACCTGGGTGGGTGAATAAATAAAGTGCCCCCAGCACTAGTGGTAATGTGTACACTAATATACAGTATTAAAAAAAAAGTCGTTTCAATCGATAGTACTCCTTTAAGTGTAAAGTTATTTTGTAGATAAGATACAAAAAATCACCTGGGAGAGAAGCTGGGCCGAATTTAGAGCTGAGGAGTCTGTAAGCAGTTCTGGCGCCCTAAGGCTCCCCCCTCCCCCTAGCACAGGCCACACTCCCAAGCCACACACACATGCAGATCACACACTCACACAGATCACATGCACACATCACGTGCAGATCAAACGCACATGCGCAGATCACACGCACACATGAAGATCAAATACACACGTGCACGTCACACACACAGGTAGATCACACATATGCGGATTACACACGTGCAGAACATACACACATGTGAAGATCACACACACACACGCAAATCACACACATGAAGATCACATACACAAACACAGACAAAGATTGCACACACACATCACACACACAGACACAGATCACGTACACACATGCAAATTACACGCAGATCACACACAGATACAAATTTCATACACACAGATCTCTCTCTCACACACACAAATCGCACATGGCCTCCCCCCTCACAGAGCCAACATGAAAGGCATCTGCTGTATTGCCTCCCTACCTCTAATTAAAATGTCCCGTCACCCCCGGGCACACAGCTTCCCTCCCTCTGATTAAACTGTCCTATGGCCGCTCAGCTTCCCTCCCTCCGATTAAAATGTCCTCACTCTGCTCAGTTCCCCTCCCTCCCTCTCAAGTAGAGAACGGTGTAGGCAGCATCTCTAACCGTGCATCTCATGAACAGCGGCTCTGCTCAGCTCCCGGCGGCATTCTTCTGAATTGTAAGGGTCTTTGCTTGATAAGGTCACCAAGCAAGGACCCTTAAAGACACAATTCAGAAGAATGGCGCCGGGAGCTGAGCAGGGCCGTTGTTCATGAGATGGACGGTCAGAAACTGTCACCTGGATACCTGATTTTTAACTCTTTCAGGCACAGAAAGAAAAAAGGGAACACAGCATAGTTATTTGTGTGCTTGGCACTGTACATAGACATGTCTATCTCATCATGCCACGTGTCACCTCGGATGTCCTATAAAATGTATTTTTTCTATAAGGTGTTAAACATCTCTTGAGAAAAAGCTCAGAAGAAAAGTTAATTAAATAGGGACCTTTTCACATTCACCAAACACAAAATAATGCAAAAGGGTAACAGTCTGTTTAACCACTTAACGACCGCCTAACGCCGATAGGCGTCGGCAGGTCTTAAGTGGTTTTCCATGGAAACGGCCGCTCGAGCGGCCATTCCATGTCAGTTCACGGAGGGTGTCTCCGTGAACAGCCGGAGAGCCGCCGATCGCGGCTTGCCGGCAAAATGTAAACACGTGGGGAAGAAATCCCCGCTGTTTACATCATACGCCGCTGCTGCGCAGCAGCACCGTAAGGCAGATCGGCGATCCCCGGCCTCTGATTGGCCGGGGATCGCCGGCATATGATAGGCTGAAGCCTATCCTACAGGATATCCGTCCTGCGCAGCCCAGCTCAGGAGGGAGACGGAGGGAGAGGACGGGAGGGCGGAAAACGCTGCGGAGGGGAGCTTTGAGGAGCCCCCCCCCCGCAAATCAGTTATAGCCGGCGGCGATCACACCCCCCCCAGCAGGACATCCCCCTAGTGGGGAAAAAAGGGGGTGAGTCTGATCGCCCTGCTGCCAACACGATCTGTGCTGTGGGCTAAAAAGCCCACGCAGCACAGACAAGGGGAAAATCCCCTGGTCCTTAAGTGGTTAATGACCAAGTGTTTTTTTACTTAATTTTTGTTTACGAATGTTGATGACTTAATTGTTTTTTTCAAATGTTGGAGGCTTAAAGAGAAACTCCGACCAAGAATTGAACCTTATCCCAATCAGTAGCTGATACCCCCTTTTACATGAGAAATATATTCCTTTTCACAAACAGACCATCAGGGGGTTTTGTATGGCTGATATTGTGGTGAAACCCCTCCCACAAGAAACAAGAAAAGTACATATATGGCCTCAATTCACTAAGGATAACTCCTGTCTTTAATAACTCTTCAGAGCTCTTTTACAGTTATCACAATTATATCACCATGGTGATAACTGTAAAACAGCTCAGAAGAGTTATTTAAGACAGGAGTTAACCTTAGTGAATTGAGGCCATACTCTTGGCAGTTTCCTGTCTGTGAACCTTGCTGCATCGTGGGAAATAGCTGTTTACAGCTGTTACCAACTGCCAAAAAAGCATGCAGCAGCTACATCACCTGCCAACAGTAAAAATGTCACCATGTAATAAATGTCAGAATGTAAATTAGGGATTTAAATTTTTTTACAATGGGCAAAAACTGACTAAACCATTTATACATAATTATTGTAAAAATGAAGCACTTTTTTTCTTACATTATTTTCACTGGAGTTCCTCTTTAAAGTAATCCTGTAAGGAAAAAAAGTGCCTCTATGGGGTACATACCTTGGGAGGGGGAAGCCTCTGAATCCTAATAAGGATTCCCCCGTCCTCATCAGCACCCCCCAATCTAGTGCTAACAGCCCCTAAAAAATTCCCGGACAAGCTGCAATATTTACAAATCTTCACTCCTCTTCAGGCGTAGTACTACTACTGTAGCTTCCCTTCGGGTTTCCACGGAAATAGCAGAGCCCTATGGAGTGCGGCCTACTGCACTGCTGCATCCGACTCACACCTGCACAGTAGAGTGGACCCAATCAGGCTCGGCTATTTCTGATAGCAGTGATAAAATCCTAAGGAATTACTCTGTATGACCCTGTGAACGGTAGACAGTGACAGGATTTGCCCAGTACACTTTGTAAAGTGTTGCAGAAAATGTGTGCTCTACGTACTGTATAAATGCATAATAGCTATAATAGTAACATTATTATATGTAATGCACAGAAAGGGCATCAGTATCTGCAAAAATTTTACAACCAGAAGTAATCAACATTATTTTAACGATTTGTGTGATGGGCTACAGATAAAATAGTAAATAATTAAACAGGTCTACTAGTGAAAAGGTCGTCCATAAACAGCATTATCTAACTGAGAGCAATTAAGTTTATTAAGCAGTGAACTGAATTCCATTCAATACTTGAAGAATATAAACATGTTCTGAAATGTCAGAAATATGTTTTTATCTAAGACATTCTTAACAAGGGAAGGGACAATGGCAATAAGAGTGGGAATGGTAAGGGATGGAGAAAATTGGCTACCCAATCAGCTCCAACACAATCTTCATACCTTACAAGAGGCCAGGTATGATTGACAGTTCTTGCCCTAGAAGATGACCCAGCATAGGTCACATCAAACTACCTAATCTTTCTCTTCATCACAGACACATAGCAACCAATAACTAATTTATAGCATTGCTCGGGTGCACCTGATTCCTGATTAGAGTGGCTTCGATCATGGCCTCACCCACTTCCGATTCTGCCCTGATTGTAATTACGGATAGAATCGGAGTTCTGAATTTGAATGCGGTTTCGAGTCAGAATTTTGCATTACATCCGTAATCACGAGTCAGAATCCGTGATTACTTTGTCTGCATTCTGGCTATCCCAGCCTGCATGGGAGACAAGGGGTTAAAGAGGGGGGACCCCATGTCACTTTTGAAATCATTTTCCACACTGAACATATAAAAAGAATACATTTATATACATGTTAATACATTATCTGTCATTTTAGCGCAGAGACTTTGCTATACTTTGTTATGTTTTCCCTCTAATTTTAACATCCATTTTCTCAAAGACTATAAGGTCTTTTGGAAAAAGATGTTTTCATCTTATTCCCAGTGTTCTTCTGAGCATACCCTGCAAATGTGGTGTTTCTAGCATGTAAAGGGGCTTTGCTATTAACTGCTAAAGTCAGCGGCTGCTGAAACATCTCCCACACTCTGCACTAGGACTTTAAAATCGATAAGGACTTTTTGAAAAAAGTTTTTCCTCTTGTTCCCACTGTTCTTCTTAACATACTCTGCAAATTTGGTGTACCCTGAGCGTTACTATTAACCGTTAAAGTAATCACATACTCCAACTCGTCGTAATTACGTCCGTAAGCCGGAATTCCTGGTTGAATGTGGATGAAATTACAGATGCATTTGAAATCAGCATCCATGATTGTGGCTGATCACTGATAACGATTTTGAGCCCGTGATTGCTCAAATTGGCAAATTGCTCCAATCAATAACGGGCTACCCATGATTCAGAGGTTGTGATGAGCATCCCTGCTGATTTCTACTCTTGTGTTCTCAAGAATGAGCACTGGATATTTTGGGGCCACCATACAATCAATGAAAATGTGCATATTTGAGTGCTGGTGCTTATTTATTTAGCCACTTGACAACTACAAACAGGTTGTGTTCCCCTTATGGACCAGAGAAATGTTCACCTTTCATCGGTCCTCCCATTCATTCAACCATAACTTTATTACTAGAAGATTTAGAAAGGTGGAGAGGCGCTTAGGTGGTATGGGAGTACAGATGGAGATAGTGTGGTTCTTTTCACCCGCTGCTGTTCACTGGCCAGGGGTTCCCAACCACCTCTGGTTGTGTTATAAATGGAGTCTATATAGGTATGAACAGCGCTGAGAGTAGTAGCTTATATTATCCAAATATAACTTTATTACTACTTATCACACCAAAATGATCTTCAACACCAATAAGGCTTTCTTTGGGTGATAAATTTTACTAAGAATTATTTTGTTCTTTATGCATTTTAATGGGAATAATAAGAAAAAAATGGTAGAGAGTCATTATCTCTCAGTTTTCAGACGTTATACCTTATATTCTCACGTATAAGCCTAATTTTTCAGCATAAAAAATGTGCTGAAAAGTTACCCCCTCAGCTTATATGTGAGTCAGTGAAGCAGAACAAATGGTGGAGCAGGTTTTGTTACTGGTAGAGAGGCATAAGGATCTTACTCACTAGTGCTCCTGCTCTTGCCAGCTGGCTCCCTACTGTGTCTGTTCCCCCCATCCACTGCAACATGGTGTGCAGAGTGCGCTGCTCAAGACTATCTGTGTCCCCTGGCTAGTGGAGCAGAGCATGTAAGCAATGCGTCAGCAGTGTAATCAGGGTTGCTCGGATAGCCCTGATCACAAGTATGAGTGATCACGAGCATGACTCCGCCCACTTCCGAATTGACTCATGATCACGATCACGAATAGAAAGGGATATCTGACTCGAGTGCAGTTTTGAGTCGAATAACTGCATGTAATCACTAATCACAAGTCGTTATTCATGATTAAAAACCCGCTGACTCTAACGGTTAATAGCAAAGCCCCTTTACATGCTAGAAACACCAAATTTGCAGGTTATGTTAAGAAGAGTAGCATAATGTAGCAAACCTAACGGTAATGTAAATTTACATATATCAAAAGAAAAAGCAATGAATTTCCAGATGTGGTTTCCAGGGGGTCTTCCCTGGAAACCCCTCCGGAGCCGCAACGCTTTGGCCAGGGATCGCTATACAGCCACAATATGGCTGTATAAAGATCCCTGGAATCTTTTCCTATTTTTTAAACTTTTTTTTTTATGTTCAGAGCTCTACCGAACATATTTAACCCCTTTTCCCCCATGCAGGCTGGGATAGCCAGAATACGGAGCACCGACTGACTGGGGCTTCATACCCTGAGCTATACCCACCCACATGGTCCATGGTATGGGGGCTCCGGAGGAGAGTGGCAGCCAAGCCTTCCGCTCCCCCCTTGTCCAATCCATGTTGGGCGGTCATCCGGGGTCCCTTTCTTAAAGGTGTCTCCCAATGCCACCATGAACCCCCCTCCTGGGGCACCGGAGGTTGGGGTTCATGGTGGCATCTGGGAGTCCCCTTTAAGAAGGAAACCCCAGATGCCTGCCCCCCTCTCAGGAGAAATGAGTTACCCACTTCCAAAAGGGGTTAAGTGAAATAAAAACACACCAACGAATATAGTCCTTTATTATTCTAAATTAACCAGAAATACTTACCTGTACCTTTAAAAAAAATTCCCACGCCAATATCCTTGGAAAAGGTCAGACGCCAATATCCTCTATCTTGCCACCTACTGTTACAACTTGATTGAAGCTCTCCACCAGCCGCCGCCACACACTGCCGACAGCTCTGCTATACTATGTATAGCAGAGCTCAAAGCATCTTTGAATTTGGCTCCAAGGCTCCCCATTGGTCTATTAACAGACCAATGGGAAACCTTGGAGCCAAATTCAAAGATGCTTTAGCTCTGCTATACTAAGTATAGCAGAGCTGTATCGCTCTCTGTCCTCCGTTGGTCGCGGCTCCACTCTCCTCCATTCAATCAAGTTGTAACAGAGGGTCGCAAGATAAAGGATATTGGCTTGGGACCTTTTCTGAGGATATTGGCAGGAGGACATTTTTTTTAAAGGTGCAGGTAAGTATTTCTGGTTAATTTAGAATAATGAAGGACTATATTCGTTGTTGTGTTTTTATTTCACTTAACCCTTTGTGGAAATGGGTAAGGAGTACTTTGTACCTCTATACTCATTTCTCCTGGGAGGGGGGCGGGTATTTGGGGCCCCTTTCTTAAGACTCCCAGATGCCACCGTGAACCCTACCCCAGGGAGTCGTCGCCTCACCTCCTTTTATTTTTGTACAGAGTATATGACAATAAAAAAAAATATTGCTTTTGATTCAGTTTGCTACTAAAAAAATTCACATGACAAAGGCCTCAACCCTAATATACCTTAAATTCTATTCTCTTGCTTGTCATGATTACAATAATATACCATAATCCGATAGCTTTTTGGGCACACAGCAGACTGTTACCAGCAAGTAGTATTTATGGGTTTTCAAGACCATTTTTTTCCCCAAAAGTAATAGTCGTTCTTTCTTAGCAAAGCCCCTGGAGCTGCTGAACATTCAATAAAAGCCATAAATGTCACCATTCTGGAAATTAGAGACCCAGGCCTACTCAGATATTGCTATTTTGTAACATTTGGACTTATGCAGTTTTGCTGAATTTTTACCATAACTTTGAAAATGGTATTTATTACTTTTTTTTTTACTTTGTCACAAAAAAATTCACATGACAGAGGCTTAAGCTCTCAAACACTCAAAATTCTATTCTCTTGCTTGTCATGGTTAAATTGATACACTACATACATAATCAGATAGCTTTTTGGGCACACAGCAGACTATTAACCAAGTAGCACCAATGGCTTTTTCAAGGCCATTATTTTCACCAAATGTAGTGCTGAGAACACACCATATGTTTTTTCATCAGATAGATGGTTCGATAGATAATTTCCGACATGTCTGATCTTATTTTCGATCATTTTTCTGATCGATCTCTCATAGAAGTGAATAGAAATTGATAAGAAAAGACAACAGAATCGAATCGGAAATTGATCGGAAAATCAAATTGGAAATCGATCAGATGGAAAATTGACTGAAAAAACGCATCATGTGTACCCAGCATAACATTGTCATTTTTTCTTAGTAAAGACCCTGGAGCTTCAGAACATTAAATTAAAGTCACAAATGTTACCATTCTGAAAACTAGAGACCCAGGCCTACTCAGATATTACTATTGCTTAGCATTTGGACTTATGCAGTTTTGCTGAATGTTGACCATAATGTAAAAAATTATGTTTTTCAATGTTGAATTGAGTTTGTCCCTACTTATGTTTTATGTGAGTCCAAGCTTTAAAACACACCAAAACATATTCTATAGCTCTTTGTAGTTATAATTATACAATACTGTATATGCCTCACCTTGTATCAAACTGTTGGTGCAATGATTCATTATACCCAAGGTACACTATTTTTTGGCACTTACTGGTACAGCACCATTTTTCAGGGGCGGGTGTGCAGAGGGCATGCGTAGTAAGCAGCAGATGTGAATGCGTGCGAACAGGGCCGGCCCTAGACTTTTTGCCGCCTGAGGCAAAATTTAAAAAAATCCCCCCCCCCACCACCACCACCGTTGGTTGGGGGGGGGGGGGGCACCGAGCTGGAGGGGTAGCGGGCAGGAAGGGGGTATTGGGCCTAGCGGTGGGCTAGCCCCCCCCTCCCTCGCCTGGGTCCCTCGATCTGCGCTCCCCTCCAGCTGTAAATAGTTAAGTACCAGTGTATAGATTAAGAGGCAATAGGCAGGGATCACTCACCTTTTCCGCGTTCCAAAGTGTGGTCCATTGACGTCACTTCCTGCAACGCCATCCATACAGTGGGCGGCGTTGCAGGAAGTGATGTCAGTGGAGCGCTCGCTGGAACGCGGAAGAGGAGAGTGATCCCCGCCCGTTGCCCTTTTAATATATACACTGGTACTTAACTATTTACAGCTGGAGGGGAGCGCAGATCGGGGGACCCAGGCGAGGGAGGGGGGGTCCGACCCCCCTCCCCACCGCTAGGCCCAATACCCCCTTTCTGCCCGCTACTCCTCCAGCTTTGCGGGGGTTCCCCCACCCACGGACAGGCGGGTACCGCCCGCCCAGATGTGCCGCCTCATGAGCGGGTCAGCCCTGCGGCCAGCAAATGTTTCACCCCGCCTCATGAGCGGGCTGGCCCTGCGTGCGAACCTGGTGTGCATGCATGCATGACATTGGCAGCCATAAGAGACACAATAAAACTTCCTGTTGCTGTTAAGAGGGGTATAAAGGACGTTTTAAGGCATCCACTTTACATTAAGTGGTTAAAGGGAACCTGAAGTGGGAGGGTTATGTAGGATGATATATGTTATTAATTTAAAACAAAGCAGCCTCTAGATCTAATACTTTTAGCCATAGAACCTAAAAAGACATGCTATGGAAGTGTGTAGAGAGATGACATATGAAGCATAATGGAGCAGTTCCCATGGGCAAGGAGAGTGGGGACAACAATGTTGTTAAATGACATGTAGGATCTTTTAGGCCATGTCGGACAGCCACTGTACACAAGGTACCTGCTAGATTCTCAGCCGAGGAGGTTTTTATTGGCCACTCAGGCTGAGTTTAATCTAGTCTAGTATAGATATACAGTAAGCTGTAAAGTTCTGGTTGGTCTAAATCAGTGGTGCTCACCGCCAGGTCGTGATCACGCTTACGCGTGGATTCACGACCATTTTGACGCATTCCGCCTCGGACACGAAAATCCGTGAATAGATTTTCAACCACGAAAATCTGCTTCGGCTTCGCGTGAATGCGGACAGAAATTCGCATTCACGCTCGTGAAACCCGGTGCTGAAGTCGTGGTTTGCGGAAATGCATCAAACTATGCGGAAGTGACACATTGCAGGCCAATCAGAGTGCCCCAGCCAGGCCCTAGCAACCAATCACAGGAGGGGAGCTATGCCCTCCCCTCCTGAATATAAAGCGGCGGCCATGATGGAAAAGCTCTGTCCTTGCTAGACTGTGGTGCTGAGAGGATTATCTCCAGGCCATTGTTGTTTGAGCAAGTGCATTTATTGTGTTAAAAACAAAGCGTTTTTTTTGCCAACACTGCTCTTATACTGTACACAGTTAGCTAGTCAGTGAGTGATTGCTGTAGTTAGTTGTAGTCAGTGTAGTGTAGTGGGAGCAGGGCCGGGCTGAGGCATAGGCTGGAGAGGCTCCAGCCTCAGGGCGCAGTGTAGGAGGGGGGCGCAGAATTCATTCAGCTGTCATTCCTAATTGTGTTTGAAGCAGAAATAAATAAGAAAAGGGGATACATGGCAGTGACTGCAAGCCAGATAACTAGATATTAAAGTGTTGGGGAGGTTGTGGGCCCTGTGGCCCTCTTAGTCTAATAGCAATCAGTGTGTGACAGCTGGGGTGGGAGGGATGGGGGGCGCACTTTGGTGTCTCAGCCTTGGGTGCTGGAGGACCTTGTCCCGGCTCTGAGTGGGAGTGTGGGAGTCTAGTGATTATTTAACTGTGTGTAGTGCTGTGCAGGCAGGTTCAGTGCTGCAGTGTAGTGGGAGTGGGGATTATCTGTGTGTAGAGTGCAGGCAGGCAGGTTAGTGCAGCTGCAGTGTTCACTTGTATATTCCAGTGACAGTTATACACTTGTACTATTTGCAGGCAGCCAGTCACACCGCCGGCGCCGCCACTCTCTGCCAGCGGTGTTCATTCATTCTGTCAGTGACCTTGTGCCGTGCCCAGTGCCCACTGCTCGCTCGCTCGCTGGCTTATGAGCATCTCATTACACAGTGTGACATCCTTGTGTGCCCATTGCATCCTTCAGTGACCTAGTTGTATATCCAGTGCCCACTGCTGTGCCCACTGCATCCTTCAGTGACCTTGTACTGTGGCCACTGCATCCTTCAGTGACCTAGTTGTATATCCAGTGGCTACTGCTGTGCCCACTGCATCCTTCAGTGACCTTGTACTGTGCCCACTGCATCCTTCAGTGACCTTGTACTGTGCCCACTGCATCCTTCAGTGACCTAGTTGTATATCCAGTGCCCACTGCTGTGCCCAGTGCATCCTTCAGTGACCTTGTACTGTGGCCACTGCATCCTTCAGTGACCTAGTTGTATATCCAGTGCCCACTGCTGTGCCCACTGCATCCTTCAGTGACCTTGTACTGTGGCCACTGCAGCCTTCAGTGACCTAGTTGTATATCCAGTGGCCACTGCTGTGCCCACTGCATCCTTCAGTGACCTTGTACTGTGCCCACTGCATCCTTCAGTGACCTTGTACTGTGCCCACTGCATCCTTCAGTGACCTAGTTGTATATCCAGTGCCCACTGCTGTGCCCAGTGCATCCTTCAGTGACCTTGTACTGTGGCCACTGCATCCTTCAGTGACCTAGTTGTATATCCAGTGCCCACTGCTGTGCCCACTGCATCCTTCAGTGACCTTGTACTGTGGCCACTGCATCCTTCAGTGACCTAGTTGTATATCCAGTGGCCACTGCTGTGCCCACTGCATCCTTCAGTGACCTTGTACTGTGCCCACTGCATCCTTCAGTGACCTTGTACTGTGCCCACTGCATCCTTCAGTGACCTAGTTGTATATCCAGTGCCCACTGCTGTGCCCACTGCATCCTTCAGTGACCTTGTACTGTGGCCACTGCATCCTTCAGTGACCTAGTTGTATATCTAGTGCCCACTGCTGTGCCCACTGCATCCTTCAGTGACCTTGTACTGTGGCCACTG
This sequence comes from Hyperolius riggenbachi, assembly GCF_040937935.1. Classification (NCBI taxonomy): domain Eukaryota; kingdom Metazoa; phylum Chordata; class Amphibia; order Anura; family Hyperoliidae; genus Hyperolius; species Hyperolius riggenbachi. Next base: position 417,515,482 of record NC_090646.1, read on the forward strand.
CATCCTTCAGTGACCTAGTTGTATATCCAGTGCCCACTGCTGTGCCCACTGCATCCTTCAGTGACCTTGTACTGTGCCCACTGCATCCTTCAGTGACCTTGTACTGTGCCCACTGCATCCAGTGATTCATTACTAGCAACATGTCTGGCAGGGTTTCGCGGGGTGAGAGGAAAGGGAGTTCAATTGCCTCAGCCACTTCTGGGACTGCTCCACGTCCAGGGAGAGGACGCCCAGCTGTACGTGGTCGTGATGCAGCAGAAAGGGGGGCAGCAAAGCCTGGGCCGAGTCAGCGGACGCCATTGTCCAAATATTTTAAAGTTTCTGGTCCCCGTGTGGTGGTTGAGCAAATGGAACCTGACGTACTCATGGACATCATGACTTCCTCCCAGACCTCTACTGTGAGCACCACTCCAAGCAGTAGCAGCAGCAGCCAACATCCCACGCTTGTTGTGACATCCACCCCAGCACCCACTGGTCAGCAGCCCTCCCAGGATGACAGCGTTCTGTCCCTCAGTCCGGCATCTGGGAACCTGCTGATGCAAGAAGCTCAGGACTTACTGGGGACTGATGTGGCAGAGATTGAGATCGGGCCACAATCACAAGCGTTGTTGAGTTCTGGTGATGAAGAAGAGGGGTCTGTGCCTGGGGATGTAGGGACAGAAGAGGAGGCGGGGGAGTCAGAGGAAGAGCTGGATTATGATGATGCTGCTGATGATGACGACGTTGTGGACCCTAACTATGTGCAGCCTGCTGAGTCCGTGGAAGAATGGTCAGAGCAGGATGACGAGTCACCTTGGCCTAGGCAAGGATATCGCCATATGTCAGGCAGGGGCAGGGGCATCGGCAGCAGTGGGCGTGGAGGAAGTAGACAGGACACTGCTTCAGCCGGCACCACCACCATGCAACCCCCGGCAACTACTACCACACATTGCTCCTCTGCACCCTCTGCTAGTGGGGGCCGCAGTAAATTAAAGTCACCAGTGTGGGATTGCTTTGAGGAATGTACTGATGACAAAAGGTATGCGGTGTGCAGGTTATGCAGCAAAAGATTGAGCCGTGGGAAAAGTCTGAGCAAGATGGGTACCTCATCCCTCCAGGGCCACCTGAGAAGCCGCCACTGCCGCGAGTATGCGGACTTTAAGAGGAAGCAGGCACTGCTGGCAGGGGTTCCTGAGAGCAGAAGGCCCACCAGCGCAGCAGCATCCTCCCTCCCTCAGGGTCGTGAATCCCCCACAGCAGCAGCAGTAGTAGCACGCAAGCGCTCTTCCACCTCGGCTGCTCAGGACACAGACATTGAGGCTGGCAGCCAGTGTTCGTCTCTCTCCTCTGTCTCCCCTGCATCCCAGCGTCGTCAGACCCTGCTGAGCGACACCTTTCAGGGTCTGACCAAGCCTCTGCCTCCAAGCCACAGGCGGATCCGCAAACTAAATGGCTTGCTGGCCCGGGCCATGGCATCACAGCTGCTTCCCTACTTCCTGGTGCAGGAGGGGAGCGCCATGCGGACGCTGCTCCAATTTGGCATCCCCGAGTGGCAAGTCCCCAATCGCCACTATTTCAGCAGGAGCGCGATCCCAGCACTCCACAAGTTTGCAGTGGAAAACGTGGCCCGTTCCCTGGACTACTCTGTGGGCAAGCGGGTCCACGTGACCATGGACTCGTGGAGTAGCAGATTTGGGACAGGTCGCTACCTGTCCTTTACGGCCCACTGGGTGACACTGATGGAAGGGAGGGAGGACAGGAGCGCATCAGCCCAGCTAGTGGTGCCACCACACGGGATCAGGGGGGATGCAGAAGGGTCCTGTCACGACACTCCCTCAGCACCCGGAAAGCAAGCCCGCCTCGGCAGCAGCAGCGCCAAGCCTCGGCACTGCCAAGCCCTTTTAAAATTGGTGACCCTGGGGAAGGAGAGGCTTACGGCCACCAACGTCCTGGCCGCCCTCAGGAAGCAGGAGCGGAGGTGGCTGACCCCCAGAGGCCTGGAAGTGGGGTATGTGGCAGCCAATAACGGGGCCAACCTGGTGGCAGCAGTGCAGCAGGGAAACCTCCAGCACATCCCCTGCTTGGCCCACGTGCTAATCTTGTGGTGCAGCGCTTCTTGCGCACCTACCAGGGGATGAGCGAGCTGCTGCAGGATGCCCGGGCGGTGGTACGCTTTTTCCGCCTGTCAGCCACTGCCTCTGCACTCTTGTCCACCTTACAGCAGCAGTATGGAAGGCCACAACACCGGCTGATCATCGACATGCCAGTTCGCTGGAATTCGACTCTGGCCATGTTGGAGCGGCTGTGTCAGCACAGGCTGGCTGTTAGGGCCTACATGCTAGACCCAAGTGTCCCCAGCAACCAGCAAGTCCCCATGATTACTGCCACTAAGTGGACACTGATGCAGCAAGTATGCCTGGTGCTGAGTCCCTTCCTGGAGGCAACCAAGATGGTCAGTGAGGAGCGGGCCTCTGTGTGCCAGTGGGTGCCCTTGGTTTGTCTACTGGAGCAGGCAATGGACAATTTAATTGAGCGTGGGGATGAAGCCCTGAGGCAGTTGGAAGAACAGGAGCAGATGGCAGCACAGTCCAGCTCAGAGGAGGGCTCACAGCAGGTAGTGGAAGAGTTGGAGGTCCCTAACCTGAATGAGGAGGAGGAGGAGGAGCAGAGTGCAGCAGGCGTTGTACGTGGATGGCGGTTTGAGGAGGACAACGACATGGCACAGGAAGAGGACAGGCATGCGTTATGGGACAATGGCGAGGACGAGGAAGATCTTGCTGGCAGGGCCCACTTGTTTCCCATGGCTGTGCACATGTTGCGCTGCCTTCGCAGGGACCCCCGGGTGATCCAGATGCGTTCAAGGGAGGACATCTGGATTACCTTGATGCTTGATCCCCGTCTGAAGGGGAAGCTGGGAGACTTAATGACGCCATCCACCACCGAGCAACGCACAAGGGAGTTGAAGGAGGCCCTTGTGCGCAGACTACTGGAAGCATTCCCCCAGCCTTCCACCCCCACTGTCACTGCTCTGCCAAGCCAGCAAGAGGTGCCTGCCATTGCCACTAGCAGCACAACAACCACCACCAGCAGCAGCAGCAGCAACTGGCGCCCCGGAGACCTGAAGAGCCTAAGCAAGAGCCTGTATGCAGTGCAGCAGCCCAGAACAGAGGTGCCCGCCACAGCATCCACCACCAACCAGCACAAGCAACGACTGACCACCATGGTGTCTGACTATATGAGGTCATCCAGCGGGCTCAATGACACCGACAGCCCCGTGGACCCCTTGGAGTACTGGGTCAAGAGACTGGACATCTGGAGCGAGCTTTCCCAGTACGCCCTGGAACTCCTATCCTGCCCTCCTTCCAGTGTCCTCTCAGAGAGATGCTTTAGTGCGGCCGGTGGCGTGGTCACAGAGAAGCGCTCTCGGCTCTCCCACGCCTCTGTGGACAAACTCACCTTCCTGAAAATCAACCAGGCTTGGGTGGAAGGTGAGTTCCTGGCCCCTATTGTCGGACACAGGGGGACATGAAGTGGCTGCTGCATGTGCTGTTGTTAACTATGCCTGCCTTTATAAAGACATTTACTACCTGCCTAGTGCCTACCTTGGTTAATTTTTTGGTGTTATGGTACTACTACCAGTAAGTTGCCATGGTCCTCCTTCTGAGCTGCTGAACTGACCGCCCGCTTTGTCCTCCTGACTCAGTCGCTACTACACTCTGCGTTCACACTGCCCGGGTCACCGGGTGCATTTAATTTTTTGGCCAGCACTATGACGCTGTGCTACTACTACTGTGCTGCTGCTGCTGAACTGACCGCCCGCTTTGTCCTCCTGACTCAGTCGCTACTACACTCTGCGTTCACACTGCCCGGGTCACCGGGTGCATTTAATTTTTTGGCCAGCACTATGACGCTGTGCTACTACTACTGTGCTGCTGCTGCTGAACTGACCGCCCACTTTGTCCTCCTGACTCAGTCGCTACTACACTCTGCGTTCACACTGCCCAGGTCACCCGGTGCATTTAATTTTTTGGCCAGCACTATGACGCTGTGCTACTACTACTGTGCTGCTGCTGCTGAACTGACCGCCCGCTTTGTCCTCCTGACTCAGTCGCTACTACACTCTGTGTTCACACTGCCCGGGTCACCGGGTGCATTTAATTTTTTGGCCAGCACTATGACGCTGTGCTACTACTACTGTGCTGCTGCTGCTGAACTGACCGCCCGCTTTGTCCTCCTGACTCAGTCGCTACTACACTCTGCGTTCACACTGCCCGGGTCACCGGGTGCATTTAATTTTTTGGCCAGCACTATGACGCTGTGCTACTACTACTGTGCTGCTGCTGCTGAACTGACCGCCCGCTTTGTCCTCCTGACTCAGTCGCTACTACACTCTGCGTTCACACTGCCCGGGTCACCGGGTGCATTTAATTTTTTGGCCAGCACTATGACGCTGTGCTACTACTACTGTGCTGCTGCTGCTGCTGAACTGACCGCCCGCTTTGTCCTCCTGACTCAGTCGCTACTACACTCTGCGTTCACACTGCCCGGGTCACCGGGTGCATTTAATTTTTTGGCCAGCACTATGACGCTGTGCTACTACTACTGTGCTGCTGCTGCTGAACTGACCGCCCGCTTTGTCCTCCTGACTCAGTCGCTACTACACTCTGCGTTCACACTGCCCAGGTCACCGGGTGCATTTAATTTTTTGGCCAGCACTATGACGCTGTGCTACTACTACTGTGCTGCTGCTGCTGAACTGACCGCCCGCTTTGTCCTCCTGACTCAGTCGCTACTACACTCTGTGTTCACACTGCCCGGGTCACCGGGTGCATTTAATTTTTTGGCCAGCACTATGACGCTGTGCTACTACTACTGTGCTGCTGCTGCTGAACTGACCGCCCGCTTTGTCCTCCTGACTCAGTCGCTACTACACTCTGCGTTCACACTGCCCGGGTCACCGGGTGCATTTAATTTTTTGGCCAGCACTATGACGCTGTGCTACTACTACTGTGCTGCTGCTGCTGAACTGACCGCCCGCTTTGTCCTCCTGACTCAGTCGCTACTACACTCTGCGTTCACACTGCCCGGGTCACCGGGTGCATTTAATTTTTTGGCCAGCACTATGACGCTGTGCTACTACTACTGTGCTGCTGCTGCTGAACTGACCGCCCGCTTTGTCCTCCTGACTCAGTCGCTACTACACTCTGCGTTCACACTGCCCGGGTCACCGGGTGCATTTAATTTTTTGGCCAGCACTATGACGCTGTGCTACTACTACTGTGCTGCTGCTGCTGAACTGACCGCCCGCTTTGTCCTCCTGACTCAGTCGCTACTACACTCTGCGTTCACACTGCCCAGGTCACCCGGTGCATTTAATTTTTTGGCCAGCACTATGACGCTGTGCTACTACTACTGTGCTGCTGCTGCTGAACTGACCGCCCGCTTTGTCCTCCTGACTCAGTCGCTACTACACTCTGTGTTCACACTGCCCGGGTCACCGGGTGCATTTAATTTTTTGGCCAGCACTATGACGCTGTGCTACTACTACTGTGCTGCTGCTGCTGAACTGACCGCCCGCTTTGTCCTCCTGACTCAGTCGCTACTACACTCTGCGTTCACACTGCCCGGGTCACCGGGTGCATTTAATTTTTTGGCCAGCACTATGACGCTGTGCTACTACTACTGTGCTGCTGCTGCTGAACTGACCGCCCGCTTTGTCCTCCTGACTCAGTCGCTACTACACTCTGCGTTCACACTGCCCGGGTCACCGGGTGCATTTAATTTTTTGGCCAGCACTATGACGCTGTGCTACTACTACTGTGCTGCTGCTGCTGCTGAACTGACCGCCCGCTTTGTCCTCCTGACTCAGTCGCTACTACACTCTGCGTTCACACTGCCCGGGTCACCGGGTGCATTTAATTTTTTGGCCAGCACTATGACGCTGTGCTGCTACTACTACCACCAGTATGTTGCCGTGGTCCTTCTGTGCTGCTGAACTGACCGCCCGCATAGTCCTTCTCCTGACTCAGTCGCTACCACCACTGCACTCTGCGTTCACACTGCCCGTGTCCACTGACAACTCTGCTGCGATGTCATTGCTAATTGCTGCAAAAAAAACAAACAAAAAAAAATTTACAAAAACCTCTCTGGAGCCTTTTTGCCGTCAGCCACTCATCCTCCTCCAGCGGTACCTTCGCCGCCAAGTGCCATTGGAACTCGCCTTCACCTCTTTGACTGCTTAACGCGTATATCCCTTTTTAAAACCACTTATTACCAATTAATAGCCCCATTTAAAGTGTTGATTTCACTTTAAAATCCATTTTCTCTAGAAAAAAATTTTTGGGGGGAATTTTTTATGTTGAAGTTATGTTGCCTCTTATCACCTCGATAATCCATGCTATTTGGGGGACTGTAGCATGTATGGGGGCTTTGTTATTAACATTAAAAGAAAATCCGCCTCCGGGCGTGAATCCACGCGTGATTACGCCATTCACGGGAAAAAATCCGCGTGGTTGCGTGGACGCGACCGCAAATCCGCATGCGGCGGGGCCGAATGCGGATTTTTTTTTTCAACCACGCGGATTTCCGAATTGGCACATCCGAGCATCCCTAGGTCTAATAAAACTCCTGTCAGTCAGGACTAGAGATGGCCCGAACGGTTCGCCGGCGAACGGTTCCCGGTGAACTTCCGGTGGTTTGCGATCACAGAGAATCGCGAACTTTTCCGGAAGTTCAGTTCGCCCCCTTAAATGCACCATTAGGGTCAATTTTGACCCTCTACATCACAGTCAGCAGGCACATTGTAGCCAATCAGGCTACACTCCCTCCTGGAGCCACTCCCCCCCTTATAAAAGGCAGGCACCGCCGGCCATTATACTCACTCGTGTGCCTGCAGTAATTAGAGAAGGGACAGCTGCTGCTGCTTACTCTCATAGGGAAAGATTAGTTAGGCTCTTGTAGGCTTCTTAGCTTGCTCCTTGCTGATTCTTATTGCTAAAATAGCACCCCACAACAGCTCTTTTGAGAGCTAATCTGGTTCTTGTGATCTATTTTTTTTCTGCGTCTCCCACTGACACTTGTGTTGCATAGACAGCCTTGATAATTCATACTGTGTGTGCCACTGCCAGCCAGGCCCAGCACATTCAATGACTACCTGTGTGTGTGACAGGTGCACATTGTAATACCCAGTACTGCATATATATACCTACCTACCTACCTGTTGTTCACTGTGCACTCCCCTACCTACATGAGCTGAGCGCACGCAGTGTCACTGTTCCTGTCCGCTACCTGTCTGTGTGTGACAGGTGCACATTGTAATACCTATTACTGCTTATACCTACATACCTGTTGTTCACAGTGCACCCACCTACCTACGTGGGCTGACTGCACGCAGTGTCACTGTGCCTGTCCGCTACCTGTCTGTGTGTGACAAGTGCACATTGTAATACCCAGTACTGCATATACCTACCTACCTACCTGTTGTTCACAGTGCACCCACCTACCTACGTGAGTGCACGCAGTGTTACTGTGCCTGTCCGCTACCTGTCTGTGTGTGACAGGTGCACATTGTAATATTCATTACAGCATTTACCTACCTACCTGTTGTTAACTTCAGTGCACCCACCTACCTACGGGAGTTGAGCGCACGCAGTGTCACTGTGCCTGTCCGCTACCTGTCTGTGTGTGACAGGTGCTCATTGTAATACCCATCACTCAATATAACTACCTGTTGTGTTCAGTGCACTCACCTCATCACTGCATATACCTACCTGTTGTGTTTAGTGCACCCACCTACCTACGTGAGTGCACGCAGTGTGATATACCACTCCGTGCATACCCGTTAAATGCACCTGTGTGACTGCACATTGTATTAGTCAAGTCAGTGCATACCTTTCACTTCATTCCCCCCGATATGGACACAACGGACAAAACAGGCAGAAGTAGACGCAGATCCAGAGGAAGGCCACCCGGCAAGTCTGTGTGAGGTCGTGTTAATGTGATTTCGTGCGGCCATCGACCAAAGTACAGTGCTCAGAAGACGGCACGTCCCATCAACTCCCAAGAATGTCAGGACGTGGTTGACTATTTAAGACAGAACACCTCATCTTCCGCAGCCACCAGCGCTACTACAAGCACCACATCCATTGCATTTGACACTTCACAGGAGTTAATTGGTGGGGAATTAACTGATTCACAGCCATTATTGTTACAACCAGATAAAAGCGCTAAGCAAGTTTCACCACCTCATATGTCTGAGTTAGGCGGCAACACTATGGACGTAACGTGTGAAGATGATGAAGTACCTGCTGTTGGTGCAGTTTTTGAGGTGTCTGAGGCAAGCGAAGCTGGGCAGGATTATTATGATGATGATGATGATACGGATTCCACGTATGCAGGGCCGGCCCGCTCATGAGGCGGGGTGAAACTTTTGCCTCAGGCGGCAAATTTCCAGGGGCGGCATCCGCCCGTCCGTGCGGGGAGCCGGCCGCCGAGCTGGAGGGGTAGCTGGCAGGACGGGGGTATTGGGCCTAGCGGCGGGGAGGGGGGTCTGACCCCCCCCCTCCCTCGCCTGGGTCCCCCGTCCTCCGCTCCCCTCCAGCCTTACATAGAAGCAGCCGCTATTTGTAAGAGGCACGGGCGGGGAGGACTCACCTCTTCCTCGATCCAGCGTGCGCTCCACTGACGTCACTTCCTGCAACGCTGCAGGAAGTGATGTCAGTGGAGCGCACGCTGGGAAGAGGTGAGTCCTCCCCGCCCGTGCGTCTTACAAATAGCGGCTGCTTCTATGTAAGGCTGGAGGGGAGCGCATTTCGGGGGACCCAGGCGAGGGACGGGGGTTACGACCCCCTCCCCGCCGCTAGGCCCAATACCCCCGTCCTGCCAGCTACCCCTCCAGCTCGGCGGCCCCCCAGAGCGCCCCCCCTCCCACCGGGGGGGGGGGGGTGGCGGCGGAAATTTTTTTTTTGCCTCAGGCGGCAAAAAGTCTAGGGCCGGCCCTGCACGTATGTTCCCAATAGAGGAGATGAACAGGGGGACAGTTCAGAGGGAGAGTCAGAAAGGAGTAGAAGGAGACGAGTTGCTGAAAGAAGCAGGGGGAGCTCATCATCAGAAACAGCTGGTGGCAGTGTCCGGCGCTATGTATCGCCACCTATGTACAGCCAGCCAACATGCCCTTCAATGTCAGCTGCTAATGCCACCATAGTGCCATCACCCCAGGGGGGCTCAGCGGTTTGGAAATTATTTAATATGTCTGCCTCAGATTGAAGCAATGCCATCTGTTCTCTCTGCCTCCAAAAAATTAAGCCGTGGAAAGGCCAACAGTCACATAGGGACAAGTGCCTTACGAAGGCACATGGAGAAAAGGCACAAACTGCAATGGCAAAAGCATCTGAGCAAAAGCAGCACACAAAAGAAAAGCCACCCTCCTTCTCCTCTTCCTCCTTCAGGTGCAGCATCTTCAGCCGCTTTCTCCCTTGCACCTACATAGCCCCCATCCTCCACTCCGCCTCTGCCCTTGATCGGTTTCTGCCCGGTTCCTGCTCCTCTGCCCACAGTAGCCAGGTGTCCGTGAAGGAAATCTTTGAGTGGAAGAAGCCAATTTCTGCCAGTCACCTCCTTGCCCGGCATCTGACAGCTGGCGTGGCGGAACTGTTAGCTCGCCAGCTATTACCATACAAGCTGGTGGACTGCATTCCGTAAATTTGTGGCCATTGGGACACCGCAGTGGGAGATACCAGGCCAAAATTATTTCTCTAAAAAGGCGATACCCAAACTGTACCATGAAGTGGAGAGGCAAGTGGTGTCATCTCTGGCACACAGCGTTGGGTCAAGCGTCCACCTGACCATGGATGCCTGGTCTGCCAAGCACGGTCAGGGCAGGTACATAACTTACACAGCCCATTGGGTCAACCTGGTGACCAATGTCAATCAGGGAGTACGTGGCTGTGCAGCGGACCAACTTGTGACACCTCCACGGCTTGCAGGCAGGCCTCCTGCCACCTCCTCTCCTCCTGCTACATCCTCTTCGCTGTCATCCTCCTCCTTCTCCTTGGCTGAGTGGCAGTTCAACTCTACTGGTGATGCAATCTCCTCTCCAGCTACACAGCCCTATCTCCCCAGGGCCTATGCTGCATGCCAGGTACGATGGTGTCAAGCCATCTTAGACATGTCTTGCCTCAAAGTGGAGAGTCACACTGGACCAGCTCTCCTGGCTGCTGTTAACAGTGGCTGGCCCAGCACCAGCTGGAGATCGGCAACGTGGTGTGTGACAATGGCAGCAATCTCCTTTCCGCTTTGAATTTGGGAAAGCTGACACATGTACCCTGCATGGCACATATGCTGAATCTAGTCATTCAAAGATTTGTGTCAAAGTACCCAGGCTTAGAGGACATCCTGAAGCAGGCCAGGAAGTTGTGTGGGCATTTCAGGCGGTCTTACACGGCCATGGCACGCTTTGCGGACATTCAGTGGAGAAACAACTTGCCGGTGAGATGCTTGCTATGTGATAGCCCAACTCTCTGGAATTCGACCCTGGTCATGTTCTCTCGCCTGCTAGAACAGAAGAAAGCCGTCACCCAGTACCTGTACAATTACAGTAAAAGGACACAATCTGGGGAGATGGGGATGTTGTGGCCCATTAACTGGACACTGATGCGAAATGCATGCAAGTTCATGTGGCCGTTTGAGGAGTCGACCAACCTGGTGAGTCGCAGTGAAGGCACCATCAGCGACTTGATCCCGTACGCTTACTTCCTGGAGCGTGCCGTGCGTAGAGTGGTGGATAAAGCTGTGGAGGAGCGTGAAGAGGAACAATAAGGGCAGGAACAGTCGAGGGAGCAATTTTCATCAGATTCAGATGTTTCCTCAACACCTGTGGCAGCACAGAGGGGGAGGAGGAGGAAGAGTCATGTGGGGAAGAGGAGTCAGAAATGGATGATGAGGAAGGTGTTTCTTTGGAGGAGGAAAAGGAGGAGGAGGAGGAGGCGGCGGCAGAAGAACAACCGCAGCAGGCGTCGCAGGGGGCATGTGCTGCACAACGTTCCCGTGGTATTGTTCGTGGCTGGGGGAAGGAGGAGGACTTACCTGACGTCACTGAGGAAGAGCAAGAGGAGATGGATAGTACGTCTGGATCCAACTTTGTGCAGATTGCGTCTTTCATGCTGTCCAGCCTGTTGAGGGACCCCCATATGAAAAGACTCAAGGGGAATGAGCTGTACTGGGTGGCCACGCTGCTAGACCCTCGGTATAGGCACAAAGTGGTGGTCATGTTACCAACTCACCTGAAGGCAGAAAGGATGCAGCACATGCAGAACAAGCTGGCAACTATGCTTTACAATGCGTTTAAGGGTGATGTCACAGCACAACGCAATAAAGGTACCACTGCCAGTAATCCTTCTACCATGTCCACACAGGCAAGGACAGGACGCTCCAGCAATTTCATGGTGATGTCGGACATGCCGACATTCTTTAGTCCTACGCCTCGCCTTAGCGCTTCCAGATCCACCTTCCACCAATGCCTGGACCGGCAGGTAGCCGACTACATGGCCTTAAGTGTGGATGTAGACACTGTGAGCAGCAATGAACCCTTGGACTACTGGGTGCGCAGGCTTGTCCTGTGGCCAGAGCTGTCACAATTTGCCATCCAACTTCTGTCTCGCCCTGCCTCAAGCGTCCTGTCAGAAAGGACCTTCAGCGCAGCTGGAGGCATTGTCACTGAGAAGAGAGGTCACCTAAGTCACAAAAGTGTTCAGTACCTCACCTTTATTAAAATGAATGAGGCATGGATCCCGGAGGGCTACTGCCCGCCCGAAGACTAAGTCAGTCCCCACACACAGCATCTCTGCCTACATGCTGTGTGACTGGCTGCCTGCCTGCCCCAAGACTAAGTCGCTCCCCACACAGCATCTCTACCCGCAGGCTGCTTGACTGCCTTCTTTGCCACCACCAACAGTGTCCAGGACTCCAGGCGGATTCCTGAATTTTTAAGGCCGCTGCTAGCAGCGGCCGCTATAATCATTTTTCTGGTGCGTGTACATGCCTGCCTTATTTTTCTGACTGCACTGCGGCTGCAACATCAAAACAAAAGGCATGTACATGTGCCCATTCCCCTTCATGATCATTACCTTGCCTCGGTGAAGGGGCTTGCGTATCACAATGAAGCAATGACCGCCGGCTATATGAGTGTCTGGGGGGGTTGGCACACCAAAGTTAATAAGGTCGTTGCTTCTTTGTGGACAAATTTGATCAGCTGGACAGTCACTGTTCTGTCATTCAGCTACCTCAGCCCGGCGACCATATGGGCTGGAAAGCCGCCATCACCTGCACTCTCGCCATGGTGCGCACAAGGTCAGCACGCCCGTCACTACACAAAAAGCTGTTTGCAGTCACTGCATACCTTTCACTGCATCTTTAACTGCACATTGTATTATACCTGGCAGTCAGTGCATACCTTTCACTTGAATTAATGGCAGACTTGACCTCCATAACAGATTCTCGTTAAAGGATTTAAAGTTGATTCATCTCATATACGAAAGTCCTCCTGTATTGTTATTTTTGGTCACTACCTCGGGACGTGCATGTCATGCCTGCTGCCTTCCTTGGATGTGTGGTGGTGGTAGCCGTTTCTTAGGCTCCCACTCCGGACTGGAATCGAACCAGGATTCCCCAGCCATTACCCGTGGCCACTCGCAATGGCAGACTTGCCCTCCATAACATATTCTCGTTGCAGGTTCTGAACAACAAGCAGAACAAGTATTTAAAAAAAAAAAAAAAAAGCTTTAACAATGGTAGAGAAAGAACCATCGAAAGTTGAGACTGCAGCCAGACATTACCTGACATCCCTGAGTGAGGAAGAGCAATCTTGCCATGGTGCGCACCAGTCCAGCACGGCCGTCACTATGCAAACAGCTGTTTGCGGTGCGTTACACAGTGAGTTTGGTGTGTCAGTGTAAAGCAGTACTCTAATTACACTCCCTTATTGATGTATACAGATGCAAGATGTTTTAAAGCACTTTAGGCCTGCAATTTAGCATTCAATGTGATTTCTGCCCTTAAAACGCTCCATACAATGGTTTATCCGAGTCAGGACCCACTCATAAAAGAGCTTTTTGCTTTCTACAGAAGCTGAAAAGGCAATCCAAATCAATCTTAATGGATTACATCAAGGAACTACTGTCAGTATTAGGTACCGGAGTAAACATGCGAGACAGAAGATTGTCTCTGTACACCAGCCCAAATGCAAGGCAGGGGTGCTCCCAATCAATGATTTTAATATGTTGACTAGAGCCATGTACATAGATAGTCATCAGACAGTTTCAGATGAGCAACAAACAGATTCAATATTCAAGATTCAAGCACTTTATTGTCCTTGTGTAACACAACAAAATTACTTTTCATGACAACTCCTTGGTTGTCAGTATAAATTAGCCACTTTTGCAAGACACTTCCTTTTCTTTGACTCACTGTACCATATGCCAACCCAATACAGTAGTTCACAACAGTGCACAATACTGAAATACATAAAAGATCCAAAATAAACCTTTTGCCATGCTAGGCAGGAATGTCCCTCAATAAAAAATGTGATTTAAAAAGCTTCAACCTTTCTCCGCCAACAACCTTTTTTAACTAGTTAAAACACCATGCATGCTGGTTGGCCATGATCTAAGCATGGGCTTCACCACCTTTCCCATAACAACCCACACATACGTTAATACTGAAGTGGTACATTGCTGGAGGAATGGGGAGAGCAAAACCTCCTCCCTACTGCAATGTTCTCTTGCCCCAGTGTTGAACAGGGCTCTTCATCACTTCCAGTGACCCGGGGCGAAGAGGGGGGTGGGGAGGAAGATTAATAAAATGAAGATCCTCATTGCACAAACACTGATAATGAAAATGGAGATTTGAAAAACTGTGTTTTTGCGTTTCCACCCACAGTGTGTCCAACTTTTTACACTCTGGGTATTTGCATCTGCACACATGGGTAAAAAATAAGTGGCACTTCATGTTCTTAAAGCAAATTCTTCATTAAGATACTAGCCTGCGGCTGAGGCAGTGTGATGTATGGCAATAAAAAAAAAATGACATGCACTGTTACCGATTCATTACAGTGGAACCAATCATGGCTTCTATGCAGAGTCATAGGAGCCATAAGCTGAATACTCACCACCCCACTGGTCCAGTGACGTCCCCTTGACAATGAGTGTGCAGTGACTCCTCACCTCCTGAATGGGAAGTCAAGCGATCGCGGTACTTTGCACGGAGTCGGGGATCTTAAATATCCAATGTGCCATGATGGTTGGTATTGACGCAAATGTCTTTCGCGTGATTGCGTGATTGCGTGTCTGTACCCAGATTGCGAGATCACAGGAAACAACCGCTCATTGCTCAAAAAATCGCCAGCCGTCACAAAAATGGCATGGTGGGTACGGGCCTTTAGTAGATGCATAGCAAACATGATAAAATAAAATTATAATACAGAATAATACAGAAGGTAATTTGCCATAGCTATGTTATACTGGACAATTAGTATTATTGACTATTTAGTTATCTATATATTTTCCTATACTGATTGCCCCTGCCTTTGATGTAACATGTAGACATTAGATTAGATTAGAGTCATGTGTCAGTTGAGTAGTTGGGCTGCTGAATACCAATGCTTTTGACTTGAGTAAAACAACAGCAATCAGCACAAAATAATTTAAGTATGTAGCCATAGGGCTTGATGCACATAACTGCGGTAATATTGCAGCACAGCGCACAACAATATTACCCTTACTTCTGCTAGCAAGTACCGTGAGTATTATTAGTGCAACCCAAAGTACTCAAGTAGCGCGACCGTTGTTATGGTAATGAGCATTACTATTAGTAATGCTTGTTAGGAACACAGGTTACCATAGCAACGGTTGTGCTACGTGACTACTGCGGGTCACATACACTAATAGCGTATCTCGTGGTACTTGCTGTCGGAAGTAAGGCTGTTTGTGCATGGCAACGGGCATCAGGCCAATTATGTCTTCTAGAGTCAACTGGCTGGATATGTTTGCTGGTAACTGTTGACATTAAAAATAACTTATCAGGTTCTGACCTGATCATGCCTGTGGGTATTTTTAAAAATGTCCTTGCCAGTTCCAGCAAGTCTTAATATTCTAATTTTCATATTAAATACAAAAAAGTGTTATGGAAAATGGTTTATATTTCTTTTCAAACTGAAACGCATGTATTGTTTTAACAGTAAACATCAAATTAAAAGCATATTTATTTTTATTTTTCTAATATTGGCTATTCTTTTATTTTGATTTAATGTAAGATTAAGATATTTTAAATGTGTGCATATGCAGTAAATGAGCTATTTACTTCTGGAGATTACCATGCCCTATGGGCACTCTAACCAAATCATAAGATATTAACATATATAATTTATGTAGAAAAAAAATGATGATGTATGCTGTTACATACACTGTATCTTGCTCACAATAGATCTTTTAAAGGATACCCGAGGTGACATGTGACATGATGAGATAGACATGTGTATAGACACTGCCTAGCACACAAATAACTGCTGTGTTCCTTTTTTTTCCTTTCTCTGCCTGAAAGAGTTAAACATCAGGTACGTAAGTGGCAGTTCCTGTCTGGGTCAGGACTGAGTCAGACTACAGTGTGACCCTCACTGATAAGAAATTACAACTATAAGACAGTTTCCTAGCAGAAAATGTTTTCTGAAAGCAGGAAATAGATAAAAAGGGTAAATAGTTCATAGATTTTTTAGCTCTGGCATACTTCAATGAATGTGTCATTGAGCAAAATCAATAAAACAGAAAACACTTGAAAAGTAGATATAGAATATAAAATAAAACTGTGGAATAACTTAAAAAAAATCATTTTTAGGAGAAGGAAGATAGATACAATTGTTTATTTAATTAGTTTATTTTCACCTCCAGTGTCCTTTAATGAGTTTTGCATGTACCATACACTATATACACTTTTACATGAAATGTTGTTACTGATAAACTTTTGAATGTTTAATGTAAGATGTGAAATAGGATAATTGCAGGCATGACTCGTGTTGTTGAGTAGTATAAAGATGAAGGTGATGCAGGTCATTTCTTTATATATATTTATTATATATTATTTAAATTACATTTAGAAAAAAACTATCAAGGCCCTCTGAAAAAAAGGAATAATTTTTTTTAAATGTGGCAATATTTTACTGAATGGGGCCTCCCTATTCCCTTGTAATCCTTATAGGATTACTTTATTTACTGAATCTGCTAATATAAATTTAATTTAATTTTTTTAAAGAACTGCCAGATTTTCTGGAATCGCAATGAAAATTTGTAATATCTTGTCAGCATAACTGACTTAATTATTTAGCATGCTTTGCTAAATTATGGTTTAAAACATTTTCTGGAGAAGAAAGTCGATACATCTGGTAACAACATAATTCATCGCGGTTAAAAGTTCTAAACTGAATTACAAAATTACAACTAAAACATGAGATTTGCAGTTGCTTGACTCGGTTTTGCAATGTACATAATAGCTATTTATAATATTCACTTATTCATTGAAACAAAAACATGCACTGCATTATGGAAATATGAGTCAGCTGTTCATCTTCTTGGCATCATTCAAAACAAAGGATTGTATTGTTTTCAGTTATGCCCATACTCTAAGCAGAACAGAACATAACATTCTGTGTATTTACCCACAAACACACTGCCAACATTCAGCCACAAAACTAAAGGGAATATAAAAGAATGAATTTGTGTATGTCATCTGCTCTTCTTTATGTTTATGATGACAAAAGTTTGAATTTTCTTTCTACTAACTTTTTTTTTTGCATCTAAAAAATAAAACTTAAAATACTAAACATACTTAAGGCTTTGGCTAGATGAAAATGATACGCCGGGTGAGATATTTTTAGATAACTACAGAGAAGGAAGAAAAACACACTCAGAGAGAAATGGCAGTGTCAGTTTTTGAAAAGTTGACTCTACTCCCAACACCAGTAAAAATAAAGAAAGAAAAGAAAAAAAGAAATAACTACTGTATACAACTTTTTACGTTTTGAGACTTGATTGTAAACATTTATGCTTAGTCATTTACTATTATCCTAAGCCGAAACCAACAACAAGGAAACTGGAATAAAGAGTAGTTACAATATTCATTCTATAACAAGCTCTTGGTGAAATTTTGAATAATATATTATACTCCATAGATACAATGCAAAATTTAACATTTTGGTAAAATGCTAAGCTTTGTTTCTTGTACAAATTATGAAGAAGAATGTAACTCTAGAAGAATAGAGAAGGAAGCCAAGTAAAGACGTTGTTTCTTACTTTGAACATATGATGATTAGGTAATTCTGTTCATCTGGAGAGATCGGAACATAGCACGTTTTTCATGCCATGCTGGAGTCGATTCTCATGATCCCTTAGTAAAAGGAGCAATTTATCCAGTAGCACAGGACCAGCCAGTAAAAGTAGTGGCACGTACCACTCATCCTATTAACCATGAAATATGTATTGTCATCTTGACATGTTGACTATTTCTCTTCCTCCATCACCTTCATGTCAATCCAATGGCTTTCTTTTGCAAATGAAGTTGAAAAAAATAGTTACCTAGGAAATAAGGGAAGTCATTAGTAATCATTCTGTTATTAAGAAAATTGATTGAAACTTTAAAGAGCAGGGAAAACGAAATGCTTTTGATGAAGGAAGCCTAACTTTCTCTTTGTCTTAGACAATTAGTAAAGTAGATCAGGCTGAAACACATCTAACAAAGGGAATGAAGTAGAGGAGCCATACGAGCTTTGCCATGTAGTTGAATATTAATTAGTTTTAAAGAATAGTTAAGCTTTTAAAAAAAAAATAAAAAAATTTAGACATTAGAATTTTTCTGTTAGAATTTAACACGCAAACAGACTTAATGCTTTATACATGTAATGTATCTTTATGGTATTATTAAACCAACTGAACAGAAAATAGTAATATTTGCAATGGAACTCATTGTCAGAGTGCTGGAAATAAACAGTATAAACAGTACCAGCCAGTTAGTATGATTTAAAAGCAGCACTCCCTCTTATCTATCACTAATGGAGATGTCTTTGGATAATTACAGTGCTGCTGATATGAGTCTTTATCCTCTGCTGATTGTGGATCTGTAGGCATTGAATGTTAAGTCTTGTACACAGTATGAAGCACAGTGCCTGGCAGTAACTAGCAACTGGTGACAGTGCGGGGCAGAGGCTGTACAGATGCGTCGCTTGCCTCCAGGCAAGAACACGTTCTTTTGCTATGTGAGGAGGGGGAGGGCTGATGGAGCGGTGCAGGAGGAGTGCCACATGACTAAAGGGGTGAGTGGTAGAACAATGTGACTGAATCAATCTGCCAGGCTGATTGCTGGCTGAGCCACTGAGGGGGTCAGGGGCCGCTATAATCGTGCTACAGTCTCGGAAGAGGCAACATTATCAGTAGTATGTTCCAGAGGCTTGGCAGGGTTTTTTAAGCCCCAGCAAAATTTGTAGGGAAGGGTTTAGGAAGTGGATAAGCAAGTCACTGAAAGAACACAAAGGGATAAAAAGGTACCCAGGTATTAATAATACTAAGTTAAAAACACTAAAAGCATAAGAGGTGAGGTGGCTTTTTTTCTCTAATAGGGTTTCCTGGCACCCCTACCTCTTCCAAGTCACTGAAAGGTTTGGGCTAGACCAGGGACACTTAAGCTTTCAGAATTATCCCTTCATTGCAAACTCACTTTGTCAATATGGTCTGTATTGTCTAAACAATCATTTTTGTTCCATATTTTGTTACAAGAACATGGTTCAGGGATGAGAGTAAGGACACTACAAACCACTGGTACCAAACTCAAGGCCTGCAGGCCTAATGCTGACCACCTCACCATTTTGTGTGGCCTGCAAGAGCTTGAAATGTGGATGATTGTAGGCAATAAAAGGAAATAGTGAATAGCACCCATCCATTTCCTTCCTGTTCTTTCCTGAGGGAAGGGTCAGCTCTATGTTCACAGGAAAAGACTGGTTGGTCTCCACCCCCAGCTGTATCAACCATTTGTCAAGCGTGTGAGGAATGGCATTGTCTCGTCTTCACCTTTGCATACATAGGTACAACATGTTTTTCTTTTTACATTTTGGCTCGAGTTCCTCTCAAACTATGTTTGGATTCGGCATTACACCTACATATACAAATTTATAGATGTGTATGTTACACTACAGTTGTGAGCATCAAAATTGAGTTCAAAGTATATATATATATATATATATATATATATATATATATATATATATATATATATATAATAGACTAAGTGCCTCAACCTTCAAACAAGAAGAAGAAGTACTTTGCATGAGAAAATGTATGCGTGCTCAAACACCAAGTTTAAGGCCTCTTTTCCACAGACTGTTGAGCTGTGTGCTCAGCAAGCAGTTACCAGGCAGCAGTGAGCAGATACCAGGCAGCAACAAGCAGTTACCAGGCAGCAGCAAGCAGTTATCAGTCAGCAGTGAGCAGATACCAGGCAGCAACAAGCAGTTACCAGGCATCAGCAAGCAGTTACCAGGCAGCAGCAAGCAGTTACCAGGCAGCAGTGAGCAGTTGTGAGAGTTTGAGAGCCATTTCACTGCCTATTCACAGTCCATGGAAAAGAGGCCTTACCCTAGCAAGTCTGACATTGCAAATCTGGCCTAATTGGCTATTCATGAGGCATTGCTCATGCAAATGCATGCACAAACCAATACCACAAAGCAGTCACCCTGCTACATGCTACATTAGCACTATCCAGCTTAGTGCACACCAGAGCGGTTCGGCAGCGTTTTGCGATCCACTTGCGGCTGCGGATACGCTTGGGTAATGTATTTCAATGGGCTGGTGCACACCAGAACGGGAGGCGTTTTGCTGAAACGCATACTCCCGAGGTGAGGCATTTTTTGGATTGCGGAGGCGTTCTTCCTCCAATGTAAATTATAGGAAAAACGCAAACCGCTCTGAAAAACGGCAGTTCAGAGCGGTTTTGCAGGCATTTTTGTTACAGAAGCTGTTCAGTAACAGCTTTACTGTAACAACATATGAAATCTACTACACCAAAAACGCTTTACAAAACCGCAAAATGCTAGGTGAAATGCTACAGAAAAATAAGAAAAAGCGTTTCAAAATCTGCTAGCATTTTGCGGATCTGCTAGCAGTTTTTGGTGTGCTCCAGGCCTCCAGGAGCGCCACGGGGAGGATTCCCAATGCCCCCCTTTTATACAACTGGGGGGACCGCAGGGTCCCAGGCTCTCCTACTGCCTGGAAACCACAGCGGCACCCCGGAGGGGGAGGCTGGGTGGCGTGGACGACCCCCCCCCCCCCCCCAAGTGTGGCCAGCGCCGGGGAGAGCCGTCTGCACCCACCTTCCAATATTAAAAACAGGCACTTACCTTAACGTCCTTTGCGTTCTGCTACATGCGCATTAATTTGGGGGCACCACATGAGAAAGGAGAGAAGCATGGGTCACCCCGAGCTTTAGAGCTCAGGGCTGGCTCACATACAGCACTCCAGAGGGGGGGGGGAGGACAGGCGCACTCACTCCAGGGTTCACACCACCAGAGCAAGCCATCCACCACCTGCCTCCAAAGGATACAAACTGCACAAAATGCTTTCCATGAGAAAATTAATGCGCATGTAGCAGAACCCAATGGACGTTAAGGTAAGTGGCTGTTTTTAATATTAGGAAGTAGGTGTGGACGGCTCTCCCCAGCGCTGGCCACGCTTGGGGGGGGGGGGGGTGGCTGCGCCACCCAGCCTCCCTCTCCGGGGTGCCGCTGTGGTTCCCAGGCAGCGAGAGAGCACTTTGCAGAATTGGTTTTTTGACCCTGCATAGTTTGGCATGCGAAAGCAAATGCATATTTGCCTGAGCATTGCCTCATGAATAGCCAATTAGGCCGGATTTGCAAAGCCAGACTTGCTAGGGTTAAACTTGGTGTTTGAGCACGCATACATTTTCTCATGGAAAGCCTACTTCTTCTTGCTTCAAGGTTGAGGCACGTACTCTATTAGATAGATATATGCGGCGTATGCTACGACGCGGGTTGGCTAGTATATATATATATATATATATATATATATATATATATATATATATGTATATATATATATATATATATATATATATATATATATATATATATATATATATATATATATATGTATATATATATATATATATATATATTTATATATATATACATATATATTTGAAACAGCAGCACCAGTATTCTTTTTAAAGCAGTGAAGTACAGAAATGGAATTGAACAGTCATTACTTGAGTTGAATGACTAGACTTGACATCAGCAAAAGGTAAAAGATCCCCCAGGGCAAGGAGTAAGTCATATAGCAAACAAAATGTATAAGTTGGGAGCCTAGAGCTACTAAATGGCCAGGGGCGTAGCAATAGGGGGTGCAGAGGTAGCGACCGCATCGGGGCCCTTGGGCCAGAGGGGCCCCAAAGGGCTTTCCCTCAAATACAGTATTAGCTCTCTATTGGTCCTGTGCTGGTAATAATCACTTCTATAGATACTTTGAATTGTGGTAATCATTAACAAACTGTTCCCCATCCCCTTCTTGCACCTCTGACACTGTAGTTGCCATTGGCAGGTTTTGGTGCGCCGTGTCAATTGTTATGTATAGAGTGCATGGGGGGCCCCATTGTAAAACTTGCATCGGGGCCCACAGCTCCTTAGCTACGCCACTGTAAATGGCAAAACTTTATTGGCAACCACAAACTGTCATCGAAACTAACTATAAAACCCCACCTAAAAATAAGGCTATGTAGTCCAAAAAAATTTGCATGCAAACTGTTACTGTGTCTTCAAGGGCACTCCAATTCAATGACATGGATACCAGAATAATTCAATCTTCAGGCCCAAACTGTATGATGATCTTCAATAGCCAAGCATCCACCGCTTAGATCAGCTTTCAGCCTTCTTCCACCTCCCATGTGTTTTGTAGCACGCCTCTCAGTAATGTTTACTACAGACTCATAACTGACACCAGCATGTATCAAACCTCGAGCTAGCACTGCCAGCATATACAACATCAGCCACAAATATGGCAATTCACATCTGACTGGGCTAGATCTTGACCATTTCTAGCGACAATGGGACAGAGGCATGGGAGGCATAGCTGCACGGATCCAGCGTGTACAGCCAGACATAACTGGGTCCACCTGTTTGACTTCCTCAGACGTGTTGGAGGAGATGGTAACAGCATGCTCCTTTATAGGATTTAATGCACTGCAGCTGCAGAACTTGCACACCGATACTTGCATATTAAAAAAATCAGTTTCAGTTGACAGATAGCCAGCAGGGGTAAGCAGAGAGTTCAGCCAGGAGCCCATTCAGTCTATAGAAAGGATTTTGTATTCAAATCCAGATTCAAACCTTTTGGGAAAACACTTCCACAGTCATAAATCCACATTGATTCCTTCATTAATAATTGCTTATCACAGTCCCCATGGTGTGGGCTGATATTTAACTTGGAAATTCCCATCACTATTAAGCATTTAATATCTGCATTGTGAGCTTCCCAGCATCGGGAAGGTGGCTCCCCTAGGACTGCTCAACGATGATCGGCGTCAAGTCTTGGGGGCGGAGGTTAACTAGGACCGTATGCGCAGATGCGCGCGCTTCCCCGCTGAGTTACAGCCTGCCAGCCACGATTGGAGCTGGCAGGTTATAAAAAAAAGCAAGAATAACTTGTACAGCGCTGCGGTCAGGGGCGTAGGAATAGACCCTGCAGCCCCTGCAGTTGCAGGGGGGCCCCTAGCAAGTCAGGGGCCCGGAGGAGGAAAGGCTGTCACCACCGGCGTACCTACCGGGGATGCGACTCTCTCAGCCGCAGGGGGGCCCGGCCGCCCGGGGCTGCTCTGGGGCCCGCTCACTGTGCGTGGGGGGAGCGCTGCTCTGGACCCCCCAGCAAGGTGCTCAACTGGCCGCAGCGTCTAATAGACGCTGCGCCAGTTCATTCCCCGCAGCCCCGCTCCACCAGCAGCCTGCATAGTCTTCGGCAGGCAGAGCAGGGCTACGGCAAGATGGCCGCCGAAGAAGCCCTACACTGGAGACTATTTGTGTCTCTAGTACAGGGCTTCGGCAGCCATCTTGCCGTAGCCCTGCACTCTGCCTGTCAGCGCGGGAGATGTGCTGCAGCAGGACTCGGGGAGCTGCGAGCCAGATGCCGGGAGAGGAGAAGACTTCTGTCAGGTAAGTGAATTGGTTTTTTTTCACAGGTGCATTTTTTTTTCTAGTGTCTGCTGCCTACATTGTGATTTTCTGGTCACTGCTGCCTACATTGTGATGTTCAGGTGTCTGCTGCCCACATTATGATTTTCTGGTCGCTGCTGCCCACATTGTGATTTTTAGGTGTCTGCTGCCCACATTATGATTTTCTGGTCACTGCTGCCCACATTGTGATGTTCAGGTGTCTGCTGCCCACATTATGATTTTCTGGTCACTGCTGCCCACATTGTGATTTTCAGGTGTCTGCTGCCCACATTGCGATTTTCTGGTGTCTGCTGCCCACATTATGATTTTCTGGTGTCTGCTGCCCACATTATGATTTTCTGGTCACTGCTGCCCACATTGTGATTTTCAGGTGTCTGCTGCCCACATTGCGATTTTCTGGTGTCTGCTGCCCACATTAGGATTTTCTGGTGTCTGCTGCCCACATTACGATTTTCTGGTCACTGCTGCCCACATTGCGATTTTCTGGTGTCTGCTGCCCACATTGCGATTTTCTGGTGTCTGCTGCCCACATTACGATTTTCTGGTCACTGCTGCCCACATTGCGATTTTCTGGTCACTGCTGCCCACATTGCGATTTTCTGGTGTCTGCTGCCCACATTGCGATTTTCTGGTGTCTGCTGCCCACATTACGATTTTCTGGTCACTGCTGCCCACATTGCGATTTTCTGGTGTCTGCTGCCCACATTATGATTTTCTGGTGTCTGCTGCCCACATTATGATTTTCTGGTGTCTGCTGCCCACATTATGATTTTCTGGTGTCTGCTGCCCACATTATGATTTTCTGGTGTCTGCTGCCCACATTACGATTTTCAGGTGTCTGCTGCCCACATTACGATTTTCAGGTGTCTGCTGCCCACATTGCGATTTTCTGGTCACTGCTGCCCACATTGCGATTTTCTGGTCACTGCTGCCCACATTGCGATTTTCTGGTCACTGCTGCCCACATTGCGATTTTCAGGTGTCTGCTGCCCTCATTACGATTTTCAGGTGTCTGCTGCCCACATTACGATTTTCAGGTGTCTGCTGCCCACATTACGATTTTCAGGTGTCTGCTGCCCACATTGCGATTTTCAGGTGTCTGCTGCCCACATTGCGATTTTCTGGTGTCTGCTGCCCACATTACGATTTTCTGGTGTATGCTGCCCACATTAGGATTTTCTGGTGACTGCTGCCCACATTGCGATTTTCTGGTGACTGCTGCCCACATTGCGATTTTCTGGTGACTGCTGCCCACATTGCGATTTTTCTGGTGACTGCTGCCCACATAAGGATTTTCTGGTGACTGCTGCCCACATTAGGATTTTCTGGTGTCTGCTGCCCACATTACGACATTCTGGTGACTGACTGCTGCCCACATTAGGATTTTCTGGTGACTGCTGCCCACATTACGATATTCTGGTGACTGCTGCCCACATTAGGATTTTCTGGTGACTGATGCCCACATTGCAATTTTCTGGTGACTGCTGCCCACATGGCGATTTTCTGGTGACTGCTGCCCACATTGCGATTTTCTGGTGAACTCTGCCCACATTACGATTTTCTGGCCCACATTACGATTTTCTGGTGACTGCTGCTCACGTTACGATTGTCTGGTGAATGCTGTCCACGTTACGATTTTCTGGTGAACGCTGCCCACATTACGATTTTCTGGCCCACATTACGATTTTCTGGTGAACACTGCCCAAGTTACGATTGTCTGGTGAATGCTGTCCATGTTACAATTTTCTGGTGAACTCTGCCCACATTACGATTTTCTGTCCCACATTACGATATTCTGGTGAACGCTGCCCACATTACGATTGTCTGGTGAATGCTGCCCACGTTACAATTTTCTGGTGACTGCTGCTCACGTTACTATTTTCTGGTGACTGGTGCCCACATTACGATTTTCTGGTGAACTCTGCCCACATTACGATTTTCTGGCCCACATTACGATTGTCTGGTAAAATGCTGCCCACTTTACAATTAATTTACAGTGAAACGCTGCCCCATTACGATTATTTGGCACCTATGGGGGGGGGGCCCCATCCAAATATTCGCAGGGGGGCCCAGTGATTTCTAGTTACGCCCCTGGCTGCGGTCTAGTGCAGTGCTGTACGGGGGACAGCTCTGTCACTGAGCTGTCCCACAGGAGAGACTCACAAAGTGATCCCTCTCATAGGCTGATGCCTATGAGAAGCGATTGCTGTTATTGGATCTTAAAACCCCCAATAAAATTAATTTTAAGAAAACTAAATGTGGCAGCAGCAATCAGATGCCACTAACAGAAAGTTCTGGTAGTGGCAAGAAAAGGAGGGCAGATTGATTTGTGTGCAAAGTTGTATGGCCGTGCAGCACTCTGTAAAAGCTGCAGTGTGCTGAATTGTAAAAAAT
This sequence comes from Hyperolius riggenbachi, assembly GCF_040937935.1. Classification (NCBI taxonomy): domain Eukaryota; kingdom Metazoa; phylum Chordata; class Amphibia; order Anura; family Hyperoliidae; genus Hyperolius; species Hyperolius riggenbachi. Next base: position 417,541,121 of record NC_090646.1, read on the forward strand.
GGCATGGCCACCTGGGGGTGTGGTCCTTAAGCAGTTAAAGTGCATATCCAGATGATGTATCCTTTTTTTATCAACCTTGGGGTTTGTTATGCTTGAAAAGTGCTGTTTTCCCAATGCAAATCTAGTCACATGGACAGCGTATTTCATAGACTACCCCTTTCCCCCTACAGGTGATGCAATCACTGACATGGAAGGTTTTGGAACTATCATAATTGAAAAAGACATCTCCTTTCTGAACAAATCTGCAAATGTCACAATTTCCACCCACACGCATGCTATTATGGATCCTAATATTTATTTTCCTTTTGTTCCATCCAAACTCACTACTTACAAGCAAGTTGTTTAGATTAACGCTCCTTCGAGCTGCTAAATGAGGGTACTCACCCACAATTTGAGCAATTATTGGATCCCTTAAGAGAATATGTCAATGTTTATTCAGCACCTCCTTAATTTCATTGAAATGGGCACTGTACGTTGTAACAATGTAAGATATGTTCTTTTGATCATTACCTGCAGCTACAGGTTGTGGTACAGAGAAGATAGATTTTTTTTTAGTCAACAAATCACTTCTGTTTTAGCCAACGCCCTATGATAATTACACAGCTTGGGAACCACCTCCCCAGCAAACGAGCCCTCAGCTCCCCAGCCTCCCTGCGGAAGTCTTCAAGATTATAACAGTTCTTTCATAATCGAAGGAACTGACCCGTAGGGACTGACCTTTTCAAGTCATAACTAGGTCTTCTTCAGCACACCATGCAAAGGAAGATAGGCTGCCACTCCCAGTGAGGGACAGAGAACTTTGCTGCTAGGAGTCACCAAGTTCCAGTTCCCAAGGTCACGCCACTGTTAACTACAGAAACTGGCAGGTGGAACTGAAATGGAAGAACTGATTATGGGCAAAGGAGGCTTAGGAATGTGGAAACACCAATGAAACATATTGAATAAATAGTGTTGAATGAATTATCTAACAAGTCTTGATAAGCCATACATTTCAGAATTAAGCAGTTTTTATAGCCCTTTTTATACAGTGGGATGCGAAAGTTTGGGCAACCTTGTTAACCAACATCCTCCTCTAGTGGTAGACAGGTCATGTGTATGATCGGTGTGTATTCGACCCCACAAGTGGGGCTTGCACTCTTTTGCAGGTAGGCACTAGTCTGTTTTTAAGTAGCGCTGCTCATTTTCTTGCTATGTACTAATGTAATTCGTTTTTGGTCAGCTGCTCCCACTTAACAGCCATGCTTTTGGTGTATATGCAGAGCTTCTGTTTGGGTTCAAGGTGCGTTTGTAGTTCCTGGGGGGGCTCAGCGCATCTCTAATGGAGGCCATTCAGAGGCGGCCTGGTGTTGCGCTGATCCACCTTTTGCGCAATTTTCAATTTTATTTGATTAGCCGCACCCAGGCTATGCATATACATAGGTTAGGATTTAGTTAGTGTTAGGCCCCTCCCATGGAGGATTGACTTCTTCGCAGTGGGAGGGACGAGTACTTAATAGGTTGCATGCAAGCTGTTAATGGAAACCAACATCCCGTTCTAGTGGTAGACAGGTCATGTGTATGCTCGGTGTGTATTCGACCCCACAAGTGGGGCTTGCACTCTTTTGCAGGTAGGGACTAGTCTGTTTTTAAGTAGCGCTGCTCATTTCCTTGCTATGTACTAATGTAATTTGTTTTTGGTCAGCTGCTCCCACTAAACAGCCATGCTTTTGGTGTATATGCAGAGCTTCTGTTTGGGTTCAAGGTGCGTTTGTAGTTCCTGGGGGGGCTCAGCGCATCTCTGATGGAGGCCATTCAGAGGCGGCCTGGTGTTGAGCTGATCCACCTTTTGCGCAATTTTCAATTTTCGATTTTATTTGATTAGCTGCACCCAGGCTATGCATATACATAGGTTAGGATTTAGTTAGTGTTAGGCCCCTCCCATGGAGGATTGACTTCTTCGCAGTGGGAGGGACGAGTACTTAATAGGTTGCATGCAAGCTGTTAATGGAAACCAACATCCTCCTCTAGTGGTAGACAGGTCATGTGTATGCTCTGTGTGTATTCGACCCCACAAGTGGGGCTTGCACTCTTTTGCAGGTAGGCACTAGTCTGTTTTTAAGTAGCGCTGCTCATTTCCTTGCCATGTACTAATGTAATTCGTTTTTGGTCAGCTGCTCCCACTTAACAGCCATGCTTTTGGTGTATATGCAGAGCTTCTGTTTGGGTTCAAGGTGCGTTTGTAGTTCCTGGGGGGGCTCAGCGCATCTCTGATGGAGGCCATTCAGAGGCGGCCTGGTGTTGCGCTGATCCACCTTTTGCGCAATTTTCAATTTTATTTGATTAGCCGCACCCAGGCTATGCATATACATAGGTTAGGATTTAGTTAGTGTTAGGCCCCTCCCATGGAGGATTGACTTCTTCGCAGTGGGAGGGACGAGTACTTAATAGGTTGCATGCAAGCTGTTAATGGAAACCAACATCCTCCTCTAGTGGTAGACAGGTCATGTGTATGCTCTGTGTGTATTCGACCCCACAAGTGGGGCTTGCACTCTTTTGCAGGTAGGGACTAGTCTGTTTTTAAGTAGCGCTGCTCATTTCCTTGCTATGTACTAATGTAATTTGTTTTTGGTCAGCTGCTCCCACTTAACAGCCATGCTTTTGGTGTATATGCAGAGCTTCTGTTTGGGTTCAAGGTGCGTTTGTAGTTCCTGGGGGGGCTCAGCGCATCTCTGATGGAGGCCATTCAGAGGCGGCCTGGTGTTGCGCTGATCCACCTTTTGCACAATTTTCAATTTTCGATTTTATTTGATTAGCCGCACCCAGGCTATGCATATACATAGGTTAGGATTTAGTTAGCGTTAGGCCCCTCCCATGGAGGATTGACTTCTTCGCAGTGGGAGGGACGAGTACTTAATAGGTTGCATGCAAGCTGTTAATGGAAACCAACATCCTCCTCTAGTGGTAGACAGGTCATGTGTATGCTCGGTGTGTATTCGACCCCACAAATGGGGCTTGCACTCTTTTGCAGGTAGGCACTAGTCTGTTTTTAAGTAGCGCTGCTCATTTCCTTGCTATGAACCTTGTTAATTGTCATGATTTTCCTGTATAAATCTTTGGTTGTTACGATAAAAAATGTCAGTTAAATATATCATACTAGCCAACCCGCGGCGTAGCATTTGCCGAGCTGAAGGGGGTAGCGTGCAGGAAGGGGGTATTGGGCACAGTGGCGGGGAGCGGGATCGGACCACCCCCCTCACCTGGGTCCCCCATCTGCGCTCCCCCTCTAGCTTAAGTTCAGCAGCAGCCACCGCTATTAGTAAGAGGCAGCGGGTGGGGATGACTCACCTCTTCCGCGTTCCAGGGTGCGTTCCACTGTCGTCACTTCCTGCAATGCCGCCCACTGTATTGTAAGTGGACTAATAATGAAATCATTATTTAGTAGATACTCCTTTTTCAGAAAAACAACCTCTAAACGCTTCCTGTAGGTTCCAAGGAGAGTCTAGATTTTGGTTGAAGGTATTTTGGACCATTCCCATTTGCAAAACATCTCTAGTTCAAGCAGGTTTGATGGCTTCCGAGCATGGACAGCTCTCTTTAATTCACACCACAGATTTTCAATTATATTCAGGTCTGGGGACTGAGATGGCCATTCCAGAAAGTTGTACTTGTTCCTCTGCGTGAATGCCTTAGTGGATTTTGAGCAGTGTTTAGGGTCGTTGTCTTATTAAAGATCCAGCCCCGGCGCAGCTTCAGCTTTGTCACTGATTCCTGGACATTGGTTTCCAGAATCTGCTGATGCTGAGTGGAATCCATGCGTCCCTCAACTTTGACAAGATTTCCAGTTCCTGCACTGGCCACACAGCCCCACAGCATGACGAACCACCACCATATTTTACTGTAGGTAGCAGACGTTTTTCTTGGAATGTTGTTGTAAGGAATTGCTCTGCGCATACTGGTGGGCGGATGTCTTGCTCCTCTAGGCTGCAGTATGGTCTGAGGCGGTGACAGAGGTAGTGTCAGCTGACAGGATAATCAGCTGACACTTAGGCAGGGGTTTATGTAATAAATATAATGGATGCTGACCCTGGCAGGGATTGAACCCTGGTCTCTCACGTTGAAGGCAATGCTTTTAAACTGTATGCTATAGCTGACAAACAGTCAGGATGTTTTGCTGGCTAGTACTGATTAGTCAGCTGACATGTATTGCCACCTGTGTCAGCTGATCTCTCTGTCAGCTGACACTTAAACAGGATTAATTCCTGCGTGTGATTGGCTGTTGTGTGCATGTGGCTGGCCACTGATTGGATGCTGTCAGTATTTAAACCTTGCTGTGACAGTTGCATGTTGCCTGTGATAGTTCTAGCTTGCAGGTTGCTAGGTGCTCTGTATACCTGCTCTTGTTATTGGATTATCTGGATTTCAACATCTGCTTGTTTACTGAACCTCCCTTGCCTCCTGTCTGTACCGACCCTTTGCCTGGATTAACGTTATGACTGTTTGCTGCCTGGTTTGACCTCGGATACTGTACATTCTTTGACCTCCCTTCTGCCTAGCCCTCCTGTACTGTGATATCTCTGTTTACCCGTGTATGACCCTGGACTGTTGCTGGACTTTGCTACTCTGTATTCTTGTTTAGACCTGGAAGTTTATTTGCTCACCCTGCATTCAGCTCCAATACCTTGCACACTAAAGGCCTGGGTGCAGGGGCGTAACTAGAAATCCCTAGGCCCCCCAGCGAAACTTTGGATGAGGCCCCCTCCCACCAAACTCCACCCCCCTGCCCCCCGCTTTCTGCACCGTAAACTAAGAATTAATGTTATTCCATTTGCTAATGCGTACTTGAATGTGTTTTCACCATGCAGATAAAAACAGACAGCAGTCAGGCACTGTAGTGTCTACATATGGACTGTGTACAAATATTTGTCTGCAAAACTTTGTATGATTCCTTATCAGTGGCTGAGCAGATGGTCACTACAACAATTGTGCAGAGAGGAGAAAGTTTTTTTCTCTCCGTGCCCCTTAGTTGTCAGTCTCTCAGGACGGGCCCCCTGTGGCTTCTGCCCCCCCTGCAGCTGCATCCCTTGCAGGGTCTATTGTTATGCCCCTGCCTGGGTGTAACCGAAGTCGGGTAGGTGTTGTCTTCTCACTTCTCGTTCAAGCGGGGATGCGCCACATAGGGTGAAGCGTTTGGAGGTAGATTGGGGCATTGGAGCTCATTCATGAGTGGCTATTCCTATAGGCCTGACAGTTGTGTTTTTTTTCCTCCATGCAGAACGCCCCTTGTTATGCCCAAATAACTCAATTTTAGTTTCATCAGTCCACAGCACCTTATTCCAAAATGAAGCTGGCTTGTCCAAATGTGCTTTAGCATACCTCAAGCGGCTCTGTTTGTGCTGTGGGTGGAGAAAAGGCTTCATCTGCATCACTCTCGCATACAGCATCTGCTTGTGTAAAGTGCGTAGAATGGTTGAACGATGGATGCACAGTGACTCCATCTGCAGCAAGATGATGTTGTAGGTCTTTTGTGCTGGTCTGTGGGTTGACTCTGACTGTTCTCACCATTCGTTGCTTCTGTCTATCCGAGATTTTTCTTGGTCTGCCACTTTGAACCTTAACTTGAACTAAGCCTGTGGTCTTCCATTTCCTCATTATATTCCTAACTGTGAAACAGACAGCTGAAATCTCTGAGACAGCTTTCTGTATCCTTCCCCTAAACCACGATGGTGAACAATCTTTGTCTTCAGGTCATTTGAGAGTTATTTTGAGACCCCCATGTTGCTACGCTTCAGAGAAAATTAAAAGAGGTAGGAAACTTACAATTGACCCCCTTAAATACTCTTTCTCATAATTGGATTCACCTGTGTATGTAGGTCAGGGGTCACTGAGCTTTCGAATCAAATTTGAGTTCCAATAATTAGTTCTAAAGGTTTTGGAATCAATAAAATGACAACAGTGCCCAAATTTATGCACCTGCCTAATTTTATTTAAACAATTATTGTGGACTTTCTGTAAATCCAATAAAGTTCATTTTACCTCTCAAATATCCCTGTGTGTGTCTCCTATATGATATATTTAACTGACATTTTTTATCGTAACTACCAACGATTTATACAGGAATTCATGACAATTAACAAGGCTTCCCAAACCTTCACATCCCACTGTATTCCTTCATCAACCTATCAGTTTGAAATGTGTATACAATACATGATAAATAAGGTTCTATTCGATAGCTCAGTTGATTTGGGCCAGGGCTACATTAGGCAATGCCATAGACTGCAATATAGTAACATAGTAACATAATTTGGTTGAAAAAAGACATCTGTCTATCAAGTTCAACCAGATAGGAAAATAAAACACTATCCTGAACCTACACATATGCCAGTTGATGCAGAGAAAGACGAAAAACCTTACAAGGCCTTGGCCAATTAGCCTTAAAATTGAAAAGAAAATCCTTTAACGATTCCAGATGGCAGTCAGGTATATCCCTGGATCAACTCTTCTGGGAATGACCTAGTATTTATAGCCATGGAAGCCCTTCAATGCAAGGAAAGCATTTAAACCCTCTTTAAATGCAGATATAGAGTTTGCCATAACTGCTTCCTGAGGTAAGATGTTCCAGATTTTAACCACTTTTATTGTGAAGGACCCCATTCTAAAGCGATGGTAACAACTTTTTTCCTCCATACACAGATCATGTCCTCTTTCCCATTGTACAACCCTAGGGACAAAAAGGTCCTCTGCCAAGCTTTTGTATTGCCCTCTGATGTATTAATCAGGTCACCTCTCAGTCGTCTTTTTCCAAGCTAAATGAGCCCACTTTGTTCAACCTTTGTTGGTAAGTGAGATCTTCCTTCACTCTGATTCATTTAGTTACATGTCTTTGTACCCGTTCTAGAAGGTCAATGATGACCTTGCAAGTAATTTATATAGACGGAGTAGTATACTAACATTGAGATTTTTTCCCCATTTTATGCATCCCAGAATCTTATTTGCTTTAGCTACCGCTGCTTGCCATTGTATACGATTACTTAAGGGACTACTGTAAGGGGATAGGGAGAAAAAGAGTTGAACTTACCTGGGGCTTCTAATGGTCCCCTGCAGACATCCTGTGCCCACGCAGCCACTCACTGATGCTCCGGTCCCCGCCTCTGGTTCACTTCCCCAGACTGTACTGGGCCTGCGCAATACACTCCTGGTGATATCAGCGGGAGTGAGGGCGCGGCCACGCAGGCTCAGCCGTATTCTGACTTTAAAGTCAGAAATTCCAGAAGTGAACTGGAGGCGGGGACCGGAGCATCGGAGGGTGGCTGCACTGTGCACATGCGAGCACAAATGTGCACATGCGCAGTTTGGAGCAGCATGTTTTTGGAAGTAGATCCGAGTACCTCCAAGGAGACCCAAAGACACAGCTGGCAGGAAATTAAAACTGAGGTCTGGCAGGGGGAACAAGGAGATTGATAGCCTTCCCTCTTCTAAGGTAAGGCAAAATTCACTAAGCATTATCACATTCGGTAATACGGTACAGAAAACAGCTGATTTTACCAATCACTTTGCAAAATGCCAATTCAGTAAACCTACTGACTTTTAAAGTAAATTACTGACTTGTGCAGTAAATACCTCAAGAAATGTCAAGAAATTGCAATTCACAAAGATTAAAGCATTTGGTAAATCAAGTAAAAGTGTTTGTTATTTACCTCTAGTTTTGACCAGCCAGTAACTCACAATGTCCATGCGGTAACATTGACAGATGTAGCAGACAGCCAATAGGGAAAGCCAGATAGCCAATAGGGAGAGCCACACAGCCCTGCTTCCCACCCCATTTGATCCAATACTCTGGAGGGTGGGACTTCAGAACAACAGAGAAGAATATATTTAAAAAGGCATTTCTGTATCCCTTCAGATGTGCATATCTATATACTTGTATACAGATGAGCTCCCTATACACGTAATGGCTGCAGCGCATCTAAAGGAATGCCGGTGATGCACTGGACAGAAAAAACTCTGCCTCATGCACACCACTTGTGGGAAGACACATAGCTTTCTGCCTGACACTCCATAGCTGGTGAGACTTACCAAGCAGGGCTTAGTGAATTGAAGCATGTGTTTTTTTTTACATATATTACCAAACTACTACCGAATGCGGAAAATCTTAGTGAATTTGGAAAAAAAAAGTGCAAAATACTGAATGCAGTGTTTTACCAACCTAAATTATCTTACCGGATTGCCCTTAGTGAATTGAGTCCATAGTGATGGTTTAGCACAGTTTCACAAATTCTTCACTAAAACACTTTCACTGGCCTAGAACAGGAAAAAATACATTACTTTCTAGGCAGATCTTTTTATTTTGTCTAAACTTCCAGAACAAAAAAAGACCTGGCAGGTAACTGAGAAGTGAAATATTGACTGCTTATGTTATCATTGCTTTATTAAGTCTAATGAGTCCAGCTTTTCAGCAGGCACTGTGGAAAGGAAATTAAGCAATGGGATGAATTAGGGTAAAGGAGGTGCCATGTGACAAGCCGAGGTGTGATTTGATTGAATTCTAACCATTCCCGACATCAAGTGGAAACATGGGAAGGGACAAAATGGGAAGAAAAGCTAAGAAGTTGTACTTAAAACACTAAAAAAACTTTCATTTTTTTTAAAAAGTCTGATCCAGCATTCTGGCATAAGCTCAGACTCTGCACGATGACTCGCAAAACCATCCAAGTGAACAAGTGAATGATTAGCAAAAGACCAGGTTTCACGTATGTGTAATTTAATAGTATTTCATAAAGATTTCCGGGAAAAGATTAAACCTGTCAAAGTGAATTTCACATGCACATATTTACCTTTCTATACTGTGCCGCCATAAACATTCACGGATTTATTTATTTTCTTTTGTTTTTAAAATTCGGAAGCAGCATGCTGGCATGAAATCAGCCTCTGCATGATGACTTGCAGATTCGTCCAAGTGAACAAGTTAATGATTAGTGAAAGAACTTGCTTCACCTATATGAAATCTAATAGCATTTCACAAAGATTTTAAGCCAAAGATAAGATCTAATAGGTGATTTATAACTGAATACTTACATAAAGAGTGATGTGTCAACTAGCCAACTGTCTGGGCAATAGGCTGCCCTGTGTGTCTTTCAACCCCCCCACCTCCCCTTTCCCTTAACAAATATATCAACTTGCAGTATGTTTTTGGTAGCACTAAGCATACCGGATACAAATATGATTATATCTGTTTCATGGATGAGTGCTTCTGATGAGTAATGAGTATTCGTTTAAGGGAAGCTGTAAATTCATGACAAGGAAACATACTAACTTTCAACGTGATGTTTGAGATGGATTCCTTTCAGAGACAAAGTGCTATATTCAAATGTGATTTGGAAAAACCATTCACCATCCACACTGTCTAATATTATGTCTCTTCATACAGTACCTAAGAGGCCTTTGCTTAAAAGATATCCGAGGTGATTAAAAAAACGAACTTTACTTACTTAGGGCTTCTTCCAGCTCCTAGCAGTAAGTGTCTCCCTCATGTGTCCCTCGCTGCAGATCCAGTCTTCTCCCAGGTCCCGCTGGCAGCCTCCGCAGGGTTGGCATCTTCTGTGCATGCACAGGTGTGCGCCCAAATAGCGTCCCAATGCGTCCACGTCATGGGGAGTGTGCTGCGCCTGCGCAGTACGCTCCCAGTGATGTGTGTGGCATGGGCGCACTCCCATGCATGCGCAGAAGACTGCTGTTAGAATGCTGTTAGAAGTTACAGTTAAGTAATAATTGTTATGCAAGTGAATGCCAGAATTACAAATCACAGTTACTGATGAAAATCACTATATGCAACTCAGCTATTGATAAAAATGGTTAAGGATATTTATAACAGATGGGATAGGACATACACAGGCAATTCTCGCAAAGTTGTCACTCCTTTACAGTATACCCACAATGAGTGGCCACAGAAATTAGCTCTTAATTAATTCTCCAGTCCAGCAGATTTTCCTGAATTTTCATGTCCAAGCCAAAGCTGATTCTACCATATGGGATCAGTCTCATTGTGCACTTCAACAGGGTATCAGTGAGGGTGTGAAACATGTAGGTGAGTGGTGCTCAAGCAGGCCAACTGCTGTGATATTACTTCCTTGAGTGGCTAGCACATGCCGGCATGGATAGTAGACAGGGCCAGGTTTCTTTAAGACCATAAAGGCCTTGGTCTTGGGCAGCTACTGCTCAAGGGGGAAGCTGGTTGTTTAAGAAAAGTGGATTCATATGGAAGGGTTGGCAGCTAATTGAAAAGACAGGTTGAAAATGGGGAACTACATAGACTGTACAGAGGGATGCTGCTGCTCCAAGGGCAGCTATACATGAGGGCCAGGGTATGTTGTACATGTAATGGGAGGAGAGCTGCTGTACATGAGAGGGGAGAAACAATAAAGATGACCGGGGCATGGGAAAAGTATAAATCCAGTCTTAAAGAGAATCTGTACTCTAATATTCTTACACTAAAAAGCATACCATTCTATTCCTTATTTTCTTCTGTGCCCCTCTGTGCTGTTTCTGCCACTCTCTGCTGCAATCCTGGCTTGTAATTAACAGTTTTAGGCAGTGTTTACAAACAAACTAACCAGCTTGTAATAGGCTCACATAAGCAGAGTGTAATGATCGCTGCTGCAGCAGGTGTTGCTGGAAGTAGTAGTGCTGCAGCTCAGGCAGTTCTGATGTCTTTCCATGCAAGCTGCATAGCTTTGTCTGTCTTTCCCTGCTGTCAGCTTGTGACTGATTATCATTCACCTGTGTGGGAATCTGCATGTCTGCTCCCATTGGATGACCTCAGTATAAAGATCTGCTTCCTGCAGGGTTTCCTTGGGTTTTCATAGCTTCAGTTTAAGCCTGTCTTGCTGTCGCTTCAGCCCTCGATCGTGTTTCTTGTTCTAAAGATACTTTGCTGGTCTTTGCATCATATATTGGTTCATTGCCAATATATATGCATACCAGCACGTTTATTATTTTCCTTGTATTTGTGTTACGTTGATACATCAGTGTCGCTGATGTATACGTACACGAACTGTTTATATCCTGTGTGCAGTTAGTCAGCTTTCCAGCACGTTTTGGTAGGTTGCGCGTACCGTGACCACCCGTGCTGAGGTAGTTACCCTGCTCCTGGTTCTGTTTGTGGATTGCGTTCATCTCTGCGAAGAGATAACGAATCCTTCTGAATCCTGTTCTGTTACCGTTTGTGGATTGCGTTCATCTCTGCGAGGAGATAACAAATCCTTCTGAATCCTGTCCTGTTACCGTTTGTGGATTGCGTTCATCTCTGCGAAGAGATAACGAATCCTTCTGAATCCTGTTCTGTTACTGTTTGTGGATTGCGTTCATCTCTGCGAAGAGATAACGAATCCTTCTGAATCCTGTTCTGTTACCGTTTGTGGATTGCGTTCATCTCTGCGAAGAGATAGCGAATCCTTCTGAGTCCTGTTCCCTGTATTACTCCAGTCCTAGTCAGCGTTCCTGCTTATGTCATATATCGGTTCATTGCCGATATATACATATGTTAGTCAGACGTTACAAATAGTTTCATTGATAGCTGTAATTGTAATACGCTAGGAAAACATACTTATTGTATTTTTATCTGTGTTACGTTCATCTATCTTGATCCTTCTATTTCCTGACTATCCTGTCCTGTCTTTGTGAGGCACGCCATTGCTGCAAACGCATTGGCTACCTCATTCCAGTCTGTTTTATTGTGGACGCTTGCTGTCACTAAGTAGTGGCTAGTTAAGCAAGCGTTCATTCTGTCTACCTGTCCTGATCTCCTCAGTCCTGGTTTATGCGCTCAGCGCTACTTTGCGCTGAGACGTTATTACGAAAGTGTTGTTTGTGGCTGTTCGGATCTGCACCGGCTCTGTGCACCACAATCTCCTATTGGAGTCAGTCCTCTCCTCCACTATACTAGGGATAGCCTGTTTCCTTGTGGTGGTGTGTGTACCTCCTCCACGCCAGCTCATGCGTTGCATGCTGACTGTGGAGAATACACCACCAAGCCTTACACAGAGTGTGTGAGTCATACAGAGTGTGCAGGGGGCCTGCAGAGGGTGTGTATCGCTTCTATCCAATCACAAGCAGCCCTGCACATTCCACACATTCAAGCCTTAGCCCGACAGACACGACAGAGGAAAGGAGATAAGATTTATTACAGAGGCATTGCAATTAGGAAAGTCTGCAGTAAGCCAGAGCACATTAGAACAGGCATAGGAACTTATAGAATAGAAGAACTAAGGCTGAAAAATTTGTTACAGAGTCTCTTTAATGGTGGAGCACAGGAACATGTCCCCATCTGTATTACAGGCAGTCCACTGATCCTGGTCGGAGGTGCACTGGCTAAGAGTGAGACTGCTCCCAAAAGTGAAAAGACACACATATGGAAGCTGCTTTAAATACACTGTTAGTCAGTCTCTGTGTAAACATAGCTTTAGGGTTCAGTCTGAATGTGCCTGAATGTTTACCTGCGAAATGCAGAGAAACCAAATAAATATTCTTGACTATAGAAATCTTTTCTCTAACACAGGATTTGCAATAAAATCCACATCTGTGATACACAGATCATTTCTCAGTTGTGTGCTGTTTCGTCCATACTAATTGTAAGTAAAGACAATGACTCATCAGCCTGTCATGTAAGCATGGCTCCTCTCAGTGACAGTGGCTTATAGTGCACTTAAGGCACTAACAACCCCATTCAGATAACTGGATTCTTACACAAGTGAATAATTGCATTTTTCAAGAAGGCATAATCTTCAAATCAGAAAAAAAAGAAAAGAACAGAGTTAAATGTAGAAAATGTTTTGTTTGACTTCTGTTTACAAGAAAGAATGTCACATTATGCTGTCTTCAATCATAATTGATGTTCTAGGAAGCCAGGAGAGTTTTCAAAAGTCACAAATAGCTATAACTAAAGGATAAATGAAAATAATGGAATGAATGTGACTGAGAAAAAATAATTGTCCACTTCCTTCCTAATCAATGTCCTGGAGTTAAGTATGACGGGTACTTTGCCCACTCACCACTTCAGCAGCATGGTACTGTGGCACATGTAAGGACAAATCAAGAAATAAGAACAGGATGTTTGGAGAAAGCTGAGGAGGCGCAACAGCCAATCCAAAGTGTTTGTTTGGTCAATATAGGATACTTTATTTAGGATACTTTCACAATGCATACATAGCGGTGTTGTGCAACAGACAATATAGTTGCAAAGTGATGCAATTATATAGCAGTCGTTTCTTTCACATTTGCGCATTAGTGGCGCGGTGCGGCAGCTTCATTCGGAATGACCCGCACCATGCTGTGCGTTTACCGGATGACTAGTCCGATTAGTTGCTGTCACAAACTCATCTGTCTCTCGTGCCTGCGATGTCCCTGGAACTTCTGGGTCTCAGGTTCAGCAGCCCGAAAGGGGTGGACTCATGCCTGACAGCCCCAGACCCTCTGGGGACACGTGCTCAAGTGCCCTGCCGAGGACGGATGCACCATGTGTCCATTCTACAGCCTTAGGCGCCGGCAAACATAGTGTCAGCTGACATACTCAGTGTCAGCAGACATGCAGGTAGGAATTATAGATCAATGGAGTAAAAACAAGTTCCATCAGGCACTGCAGTGAATTCAAATGTATTCAATATCCAAGCATAGTGTGAACCATAACTTATGGACTTGCTGTATTCAAGGGTAGGTGCATAAGTCACTGGCAAACAATTGGTGCAAAAGTGACAACAGTTGACATTTCTGGATAGGTGTCCTACCATATCAGAGATGGGTGGTGGTGGGTGCAGGGCAATAACAGGTAGCCTAACAGCCATTTCGCAGTGCTTCTTGGCAGATCCACGCCAATACACATAAACATTCAGATTTTATTTCCTGTATCACGTGTTGGGGCAGGTTACGCGATGATATGCACGTATTGCGTATAGACGTACGCGTCAACCAGAAAAGTACTCGTCAAAATAAAAGACATCGTTCTGAAAATGCATCACAAACTACGCATCAACGTAGACCATGCGTCTCACTATGGCCATTTGAACATGCTGTGGAGGACACTTATCTTATTCAAATATCTTATTCAAATTAGATAAGTGTCCTCCACTTAGGACGACAGAAAGGGACAGAGCAGCCAGGAGGAAGCCACAGATATGTATAAAACTTTTACTTTTGTTCGTCTCAGGTACACTTTAAAACCAGAGCAATTTTCACATTTAAGCGCTGCATCCACTCATTCAGCAATAACTTTATCACTACTAATCTCAACTTAATCATCTATACATTGTTTCTTTTCACTACCAATTAGGCTATCTTTGGGTAGTACTTTTTGGAAAAAATTATTTTATTTTATATGCATTTTAAAGGGAATAAAGAAAAAATGGAAAAAAAAATCATTATTTCTCAGTTTTCAGCTAAAATAGTTTTAAAATAAAACATGTTACTGTATATAAAACCCACACATTTTATTTGTCCTAGTTTTTACAACCTTTAAATTATGTCCCTAGTACAATGTATGGTGACAATATTTTATATGGAAATAATTGTAATTGGAAATAAGGTGTATTGGTGTTCTCGTTGTACTCCATCAATAATTACAAGCCCTTATTTGCAAAAATAACAAATAGGCCCAGTGCACACCAAAACCGCTAGCAGATCCTCAAAACGCTAGAGGGTTTTGGAGCAGATTTCAGAGCGATTCTAGGCATTTTCTAAACATGCCTAGCGTTTTTGGGAGCGTTTTTGTGTAGCAGATTACAAATATTGTTACAGTAAAGCTGTTACTGTACAGCTTCTGTAACAAAAACGATTCTAGACGTTTTCTAAACATGCCTAGCGTTTTTGGGAGCGTTTTTGTGTAGCAGATTACAAATATTGTTACAGTAAAGCTGTTACTGTACAGCTTCTGTAACCAAAACGCCTGGAAAACCGCTCTGACCTAGCGTTTTCCAGAGCGGTTTGAGCTTTTCCTATACTTTACATCGAGGCAGAAACGCTTCTGCAAACCGCAAAAGTACTACATGACCCATTTTTGCGGTTTGCTAAAAACCGCAAACCGCCGGTGTGCACCATCCCATTGAAATACATTAGCTAAGCGTTTTCCAAGGCGGTTTTGTGTAGCAGATTACAAATATTGTTACAGTAAAGCTATTACTGTACAGCTTCTATAACAAAAACGCCTGGAAAACCGCTCTGACCTAGCGTTTTCCAGAGCGGTTTGAGCTTTTCCTATACTTTACATCGAGGCAGAAACGCTTCTGCAAACCGCAAAAGTGCTGCATGTCCCATTTATGCGGTTTGCTAAAAACCGCAAACCGCCAGTGTGCACCATCCCATTGAAATACATTAGCTAAGCGTTTTCCAAGGCGGAAGCGGTTTGCGGATCGCTTCAAAAACCACTCGGTGTGCACTGGGCCTAATACACCGTCACGGCATACCTATTTAAAAAGTCCCTAAATTAACAATTTATGTATTGTTTATTTATTCCATCACTTTGGCTGTATTTTTTTCAAATGTGTTATATTGGGGCAGGAAGGGTGTAGAAAGGGTTAATGAAATTGTTATAGGTATAGAAATTATTTTTTTTATTTTGTTACTTGTAATATTTTTTGCCCCTAGATGTCTCCACATAGTCTCCCCTTTGGTTAGAATGCAGTTCTAGCCAGCAGGAAGTGCCAGTTCACTTCCATTACAAAGCAGTGTTGCTCATTGCAACAGTGATCATTGTCACTTTATACACTTAGATTGGCTTTGGGAACATATGTTTGGCTTTGGGAACATATGGTCCCATTCACCAATCTGTGCCTAACTGTGCACCACCTTGGACGTGCGCCGACACTAAGACACTAAGACACTAAGAAAGGCCTCCCTTTTATAGCATACATCTTAAACTCTGGCCTGCAGGCCAATCTGGCCCTCAGAGCTATCCAAGTTGGCCACCAAGTGGTTTCCCCAGTTTGCATTATGGCCCACTCTAGCCCTCCAGGGATGCTATATTGGATGTACAGCCCTAGATCACCGGGGAAGCCATATGAGAGAGGTAGGAGGAAAGCACTAGACACCAGGGAGCTGTATGGGGAAGGGAGGCTGGTCACTAGATGGCCGAGAATCGCATAGGGGTGGGAAGGGTCCACGAGACACCAAGGAACGGTATATGGGAGGGATGACCACTAAACACCAGGGAACTGTGTAGGGGACGGAAGAAGCATTAAACACCAGGGTACTGTGTAGGGGAGGGAGGAGGGCTGCTAGACACCAGTAAACTTTATAAGGGAGGGAGGTAGCCAACCTAGACGTTGAGCTTGGCCTGTGACTTGGTCTCTGTGTTCAATTTCAGCCGACTTTGTATTTCAGTTCGACACCCCTGATTTATAGGTACCCATATAGAACCAGGAAATATAGAATATTATACCTGGAAGTCACAATGCCATCTTCTTTTAAAACTGATGCTGGGAACACACGATACGTTTTTACCGTTCGATTCTCCGCTCTATCTTTTTTTTTGCTTTATTCTCCACTTGATTCTCTTATCTTCAGCTCATTTTCTTATCTTTTTCAATTCACTTCTATGAGAAATCAAGTGGTAAAACGATCGAGAGGATTATCGGACATGACGGAATTTATCAATCGAATGCATCTATCTAGCGGAAAAACAAAACGTGTGTTCCCAGCATTAAGGTGCCAATACATCAACCTCCAACCAGTTGTTGACCATCTTTCCCATAGGGCTACCTCATGGAAGTCCCTTCCCCTTTCAGTCATGGGGCGGGTGAATCTCTTCAAGATGCTATTTCTCCCCAGGTTTAATTATGTCTTCCGCCAATTGCCAGTGTGGATCCCCCAATCCATCTTTCGGATGATGGATTCGATACTGTCCAGCTTTATTTGGGGAGAGGGTGCACCGCAACTCCCCATTGATGGTGGTGGGCTCGCTCTTCCCAATCTACGACGGTACTTTCTGGCCTCGGCTCTTGTAACCACAAGATGGTGGTTCAGTCAAGACGAACGTAATACCGCAGCGTTACTGGAAGCGGCAATCTTCCCTTCAGGGGAATCAATAAATTCTCCACTATTACAGTCCCAATGAAAACCATCATCAAGGCATGGGAGAACAGCAGATCTGACCTGAGAAAACCGAACACCCTTTCCCCTTTTACACCACTCTGGGGCAACCGTAAGTTGGAAAATTTCACCTCCATCCCAGACGTCCAACTATGGGCCTCCAGGGGTGTCAAACAGGTTATCCATCTGGCTCCAACTGGGACGTTGCTAACTTTCCCACAACTGAAAGCTAAATACCATCTCCCAAATAACATGCTCATTTGGTACCTTCAGGTCCGGCATGCATGGCAGACCCAGTTCCCAGGCTCCTGGACGTGGGAATCCGACCCAATAGAAAGTATTCTCACGCGGGAGCACCTGGACAGACCCCTTTCTGAGGTCTACGCCAGACTGGCCCCGCTATCCACCCCTAGACTTGATAAAGCTAGAATTAAGTGGGAGGCCGATGTGAACCCTTTATCTGATCCAGAATGGGGGGACTTCCTAAGCTGCATGGATGGGGTCTCGATCTCTGCTGTGGATACATTTTTGCATCTTGAACTAATTTATAGAACGTATCGCACCCCACTCCAGTTACGCGCCATCTATGAAGATAGATCGGAGCTCTGCCCAAAATGTAAAAGGGAAACTGGATCCTTCTTCCATAGGACCTGGACTTGTGACGTGATTCATAACTACTGGACACAGGTAGCTGCCCTACTGACTGATGTTCTGGGAGAGAGGATTGTGGTAGGACCTGGGAGTCTACTTTTGGGTTTATATACTATTGCCACCCTTTCCACACATCATATTACCCTAATCAACATTCTGTGTATGTATGCTAGGAAGGAAGTCTTCCACAAATGGTTCTCTGACGATCCTCCCTCTAAGGCCTTATGGATTAAGAAAATCAACAAAGCAATGACGTGGTATAAACTAACATACTTCAATAGAAACTGCCCCCAGAAGTTTGATTTAATATGGCTACCCTGGTCGGATTACCTTACCTCTCATGATGTTCTCTCTGACGCCTAATGCTAAAAGAAAAGCCACATCCTATGAACTCTTTCTGTTCTCTAACATGCTGTTATTAAACTAGACTACAGTGACATTCTAATAGTGTCTTACTAGTACTATGTCCCTCTAAAATGTACTCAATGCTGATGTTCTGTACTTGCATACTTTTCTTGCTAGATTGTCCAACCCGACCTATAGGTTCTACTTTAACAGTTAAGACACGATCCTTGCGATGCACACCTGGGTATGGGGGGGGGGGGGGGGTTGGGCTAGGGTGGTATAGGGTATGTATGTTATGTCTGTACTTTGAAAAAATTCAATAAAATACATCTGTTAAAAAAAAGGTGCCAATACATCAGGAGATTATGGGCAGTTTCGACAAAAATTTATCTCTAATCGCATAGGATTAGAGATAAATTTGTTCGTTGAAGCTGCCCATATACTGCAGGCTGATTCCCGTCCGATTTCAGCATGAAATCTTAAGGGAATCGGCTGTGCCCACTGCGTCCGCCCCGCCACTGCCCACCAATGTATGAATATGCCCCCCCCAATGCCCCATGTGTGCATTTATACATTACCTGTCCTGTGTCAACCTTCAATGTGGTGTCCGTAACCTCCGAGCAGCCCTCCGTACATGCCACTGGCGCATAGCATCTGATGTAGGACACTTTGCGCGGATGATAGACGCTAAGCACAAGTGGCGTGTACGGAGGCCATCCGGAGGTTACCGACACCATGTGGAGGCTGACATGGGAAAGGTAATGTATAATGCACACACAGGAGGCACATTTATACATTTTGTCGTTTTGTCGTTTTGTCAGTCGTTCCGAAATCGGCCGCTGTATGGCCGCATACCCGAGCAACCAACTTCAGCCCGACATCTTGCACCAGGCAGTATCGACTAATGTGACCAATTGTGGCCTGCCCTTGGTGGCACCGATTTTAAAGTTCGATAATAATATTCAAATTGATTGGTCGATCGGCTGCCAAAGTCGCCTGATGTATGGGCACCTTAACAATCAAGGAGAGTTGATTTTCTCTCTTTTTTTTTTTGCCAGAAACTCACATAAAAATAAACATTTATAAAGAAAACAGCTTGAAGTTAAAGTGTAAGCACTCCTCTTAAAGGGTTAAGAAGCTGTAGCATGCAAAAGGCATAGACTGTGTGGAAACTCTAGATAACTGTTTCTTGCTTAAACAAACAGGCTGGACAAGAATTTTTCCCAGGCGGGGGAGGTTACCAAGCAGCTCTGGAAATCTGCCCGGTTCAATAACAGGAAACGAAGCACTTACATACATACATACATACATACAGTATGCAACATTTTATGTAAGAGCTCATGGCTTCAGGTAAATTCTACACTAACTTGTTAATTAATTCCAAGCTATCCTGACTGTTTTCATCTTGCTAGTTTACAAATTCATGCTGTCCGTAAGATTAACAACAAAAGGAGTTAGGAAGGGAAAAATCAAGCAACAGCATGTGCTATTGCATAACATATTGTTTCATAATACTTTACATTGCATGTTTGATATTATTGGTGTGTGTTGCTCAAGAATGACAGCAAACCCATAGTGATGAGAGAAACATTGGAGTTGACGTTGTTTTAGAATTGTCAATTGCATAGGTTTTTCTGATATGTGTATGCTTGTTCTGTGTCTGCTTGTTCTGTCTATGCTTGTTCTGTGTATACTTGTTCTAATGTGTGTATGCTTGTTCTGTATATGCTTGTTGTTCTGAGTCAGTGTGTGATTAACTAAATATTAGGTCTTGGCTACACACACTAGATTATCCTTTTCCTGTAGCTCTCATTTAAACGCAATGGGGTGATTCAGCAACAAATCAGATATTAGCACTGGTACATTTCATATTTCCCTAGAAGGCTTTTTAATTAC
The DNA here is from genome assembly GCF_040937935.1 of Hyperolius riggenbachi. Lineage (NCBI taxonomy): Eukaryota > Metazoa > Chordata > Amphibia > Anura > Hyperoliidae > Hyperolius > Hyperolius riggenbachi. The sequence continues at coordinate 417,561,062 of NC_090646.1, forward strand.
TTGAAATCAGTGATGAGCTCAGATTTGATTGCAAAGAGTTACCGGTAATCAGATTCAGGTGCTACTGGTCTATTAACCAGCAGCTGAATAATTAATTGGTATTTGCATATTCATTGGAATTAAATAGTACCTAGAAAGTCCTTGGTGTTTGATACACAGATAGCATGTAAATAAAAAATAGTAAAAGCTCGATACCAATAGTACAAATAGTTATATTCATTCATCATCATTTCTATTTGTCTTAACATTTTTAAAGTTTAAAAAAAAAATAGAACATTTAAAACATGAGAAAAGTTGGCAAAATATTTTTTTTTACTGTTGAGATTACAACTTAATCTATTTTTATGTGTTGTGTAGTAGTAGTAGTAATAATAATAATAATAATAACTGGTGTTTAATGACAATTGAGGCATCCAATTTAAAGAATCTTCTTCAATATGTTATGAAACATATCCTCAACATTTTACAGTGCCACAGTTCTGGCAACATCAACCAGAATGGTACTCAGTCCGGCTAATGACAGCTGCTAAATGAATCCTGGCCTTCACCACTTCCAGTAGGGGATTAGGCTTATTAGAATTTAAAGAGAGCCTGAACTGAAAATAAAAGTCAAAATAACCATACACAGGTCATACTTACCTCCCATGTAGTCTACTCCTCAATCTCTTTCTCCTCTCCTGCGCCCCATTTGTCCACTGTGATCTATGGAATTCTTCGTCCTCCATTTTAAAAATGGCCATCCTATATAATAATAGGCAACTGTCCCTGCATACAGCAGGGCCGGCTGTGCGGCCGGGTGTGCGGCAGGCGCGCGCGTGTGCGGCAGGTGCGCACGCGCGTGTCGGGTGCGCGCGTGTACGCAGTACATGTGGCGGGCGTCATCGAAAAACACAGACCCTAGAGCCCGTTTTTAAATAGGCTTAGGCCTCGTTCACATCTACTGCGCTGAAAAACGTGTTAAAGCGCATGGTAAAAAACGCATGCGCTTGTGCGCGCTTTAGTCTGCGTTTCTGTGCGTTGCGCTGCGCTTCTTTAAAGCACGTTTTGCTTACTGTAGCAGCAGCAGTTGTCAATAAAACTTTGTTTTTGTATGTAAATGTATTTTTTTCTCCAATTAGGGGTAAAAAACGCATGTGCTTCTATGCGCTTGTACGCGCTTCTATGCGCTAAAAAAGCGGACCCATTCACTTGCATTGCTGTGCGCTTTCCAGCTCAACGCACAGATATGCCTGCAACACTACGTTTCTGTAACGCTGCTCAGCGCAGCGCATAGATGTGAACCAGCTACATTTAGTTACATGGAAAAATCAATACCTTGCTGAACGCACAGGGCAGTGCGCTGTGGAAAGCGCACAGAAACGGCCCTGATGTGAACGAGGCCTTAGGTCTGCTAGTTACCCAATAACAGCTTTCTGGTCAGTACATTGTTAGGGCTTCTGCTGAGCTTCTGCTTAGCGTTTCGTTCAAACGCTGTGTTTTTTTTTTCAAGAATGCCTGCATTTAACAGCTTAGCTTTTAATGGCTTTTGAAGGCTTTTAATGGCTTTCAGCAGAGCGTTGCATTTTCTGGGCTTTTGGTGACTTTTACAGGAAGTATATGGAAAGGCTGGACTTTTATGGGCTTTCTTTGGCTTTTATGGGCTTTCAGTGGCTTTTGCTGGCTTTCAAAACATCTTGTAGAAGCTGCATGTTGCTTTTGAGATGAGACGAGACGCCGGGATCAACTGCCAGGCTTTCATGAAAGCCTGCAAAAGCTTGTACTAAACGCTCCCATTCACTTGCATGGGAGGACGGTAGATTACTTTTAAAATGCTGTGTTTAATGCCAGCAAAACGTCCGTGTGAACCAGCCCTAAACTGTAATATCACCCGCTTGAGCCATAGGGAAGCATGGACATTACCTTGCACATTCAGTTGTAACTGACAGCTGCTGATATATAACTGACAGCAACTGGTATATTTCAGTTCTGACAAAATATTGTCAGAACTGGAAGGGATCACTGTAAGAAGAAAATGGTGAGCTTCTGAGAGGAACTGACGGTGATGTTAGTATGCAATATTCATTTGCAGCTACGTCATGTGTTTATTTTAAATCATTTTACTCGCTTCAGGTTCCCTTTAAGGCCGCAAAATTAAGGCTAAAAGTTACTTATCCGTAGCTGGGTACACACGTATGACAAATCTTGCTTGGTAGGAATCAGGACCATTGATTCCGCGTTCTGTAATTGGGCTAAAATTACCGAATTGCAGTAATGCAGTATTTCTGCAGAAATTCGAATTTCCGAGTTCCGTTTTCCAATTTCCAAGGTCGGATCGGAAATTTGAATGTTCGATCGGAAATTTGGAAATTTCAATTCCGTGAAATCTAAATGAGCATCCCTAGTCACTTCCTCCTGATGAGGCTTAGATGACTAGGGATGAGCAGTGGAATTTTGACAATCCAAGTTCCAAGCTAGATTTTGCAGTTTCCTGGAGTGTTTAAAATTTAAATGAAAATGACAGGTTCCAATATTTGTATGTGTGATTTTGCAAGTGGAGCCCCACTTTCCATTGTGCTACTTTTTTTTTTTCATTTCTATGAACCTGGTTGGCATTCAAATAGTAGAGACACTGCAAATGTACACGAGCAGGAGATATTGCAAACTTTAATCAGTAAGTACTTGGAAAAGGCATAAAATGAATCAGGCAAGGTTCTCACTATACCAGATGAAAAACTGATCCTGTAAAAACTGATCCATTTTCAGTTTCAAACGTATGTATGTTCACAGATCAATTTATTACGTTGGCATCAGTTCTTCATCCATTGTTCTAATTCCATTTTGCATTGCCACCCACTTGGGATACCAGTCACCATCAAATTTATGTTCCCCTAATGCTGCTGGCACCACCGATCGGGGCCACTGCACAGGAGAAGAACCGGCTTATGGATTGGAGCCCCAGTAGAAGCATTGAGACTACCCATTAGATTGCAACATATCCATCAAATCAGGGAGGATTCTCATTGGTCTGTTGCAGTGCAATGGGAGCCTGATGCTTCTGATGGGGTTCAGATCTGTACACTGGTGCTTTTCCCATGCAGTGGACTGAGCACCTGTGGCAGTAGTTGCAGTATACCAGAAAGCGGCTGGTGCATAAAAATGTGCAAAATGTACGCAGCTACCAGCCTAGTGATAACGGACACCATCCATTCTCAAAGGCTACGAGTGATTCTGCTAACATCCACTTCATCCAGCAGATCTGGAAAAATCATTGAACGTCTGCACCTCCATGCATAATGCTCGATGGAATGGAACAAATGGATCTATTCCAAACCTACTGATGTGAATGTATCCTATTAATTTGCCTAGGAACTGTTCAGATCTGTCCTATTCTACAAAGCAGAACGATTTTTATGCTAGTGAAGAAAGCCTTAATGCTTTGGATTCTACAGTAGTGTTATGGACAGCACGGTGGCATAGTGGCAGGGATGCTTACCGGATGCAATCACAAGTAATTACGAGTGATTACTCGTGATTCAAATGAGGTTTAATTGGTGCAGGTGTGCAGTGGGGATAGAATGGATTATTTACCCATAATTCGGCCATCCGCCCTGCATTCCAAAGAGCTTTCACGCGTCCTATTGGTCGCGTTGCAAGCCTCACACCGGCGCACTTCCTCCTTCAAGCCGGAAGCCTCTTCTGCTTTGTCTATTTTATTTTTAAAAAATGTTCTACCGTTTAAAATGTCTACATGATGGATAAGTACACAGATTTTGTGGAAATTTAAATTGTTACATAGTTATTTGGGGTGAAAAAAGACGTCCATCCATCGAGTTCAGCCAGAAAATAAAGTGCAACACTAGCCTGCTCCCTCACATATCCCTGTTGATACAGAGGCAGAGAAAAGAAATTCCTTCCTCACTCCAGATGACAATCAGATGGATCAACACCCCTGGGTATTACCTAGTAATGAAAGCTGTGGATGTCTTTCATGGCAAAGAAAGCATCTAAACCCCCTTTAAACGCAGATATAAAATATGCCATAACTACTTTCTGTATTGAATTCCGAATGATAGAATTCTGCAATTTTGTGACTCCCCAACTGTGCATGTTTTGCAGGCAACCTCACCTATGCACAGGTGGGTTAATTAGTGTCTCAGCTACATGGAATCCACCTGAGACTCTTATTACTCCACTGTAACGATTGGTGTCAGTGAGAACAGATTTCTCTGATTATTGGTGATCTGCAGTATCACCAATAATACAGATGCTATACCTGATTATGTGTGATCTGCAGAATCACCAATAATACTGGTATAGCCAGAAACAGAACAACCAATGTAAGGGTAGGTGTTTGGTGCAACAGTAGTGATAGAGATACCCGCTTTCCCAGAGGACCTGGGAGATAGGAATATCTCTATAAAACACAGGAATACAAACTCCAGCAAGCTGGAGATACAGACAATAGTGAGATAGTTCACCCGAGGAGCGGGTAGAACTATAATTAACAACCGTACTGGTCACCCGAGAGGCGGGTGACTCAGACTGTAGTGTAGCCACTATCACCTGAGGGGCAGGTAGAAAAGATAGTACTGTAGTGACTATTTACCTGAGGAGCAGGTGATAAAGACTGTACTGCAGCAACTGACCACCTGAGGAGCAGGTGATTCAGACTGTACTGCAGCTATAGACCACCATAGGAGCAGGTGATTCAGACTGTACTGCAGCTATTGACCACCTGAGGAGCAGGTGATTCAGACTGTACTGCAGCTACTGACCACCTGAGGAGCAGGTGATTCAGACTGTACTGCAGCTACTGACCACCTGAGGGGCAGGTGATTCAGATAGTACTGCAGCCAGTATTCACCTGTGAAGCAGGTGACGCTAGCAGAGGATCCCTCACCAGTTACTAGGCTCACTGATGAGGACAGGAGAGTCAGACAAGCAGGTTTGGCAACGAGCGGACAGATACGGTACAGAGACAGAAAGCTAGATCAGAGTAGTGTTTCAGGCAGAGTCGGCAACTATATCAGATAGGCAAAGGTACAGGATCAGTAAACAGAAGAGTAGTCAAGCTAGCAGAAGGTCATAACAAATAACACAATTCAATTAGCACTTTAAGCTATCAACAGGATCTGGCTAAGTGTGGATCCCCAGCTCCTGCTGGTTCTAGCACACTTTGGGATCTGACTAGGTCTGAGTGCTAACACGTAGCATTTGCAACAGCAGACGCGGAGCAACTGAATGACCTGTCCTATATATACTGCAAGCGCTCCACAGCGCCGCCCCAGTCACTCAGCCAATCCGAAGCATAGCTGGAGTCAGCTGATCGCCTGATCAGCTGACTCCCCTTCTAGTTGCATAAAGGTCCTGTCGCCTGGCGTGCGCGCGCGTAGCCCTTAGTCTATGAGCAATAGAAGGACCAGGCAAAGCACCAGCGTGTAACTGCACGGTGGAAACCGCCGGCTGCGACGCGGAGATAGCCGCCATGCCGCTTGCTGTTGCGGCCGTATCTCCGCTATCCATTACACCCACCTGTGCATAGGTGAGGCTGCCTGCAAAACATGCACCACTGAGGAATCACTAGTTTAACGTATTGTTTAACAGTCCTCCAAATTCCATGTCTAATGTCCCTATCTGTATCTCATTTATCTTATATGGTGTTATGCCATTGATAAGACCAAGATGGATGTCCTTATATTTATTGGCATTAATTTTAATCTGCCATTTACCTGCCCCTATAGCCATGCTGTCAAGAAGAACTTTCTGTAGTGTTATCTGTAAAGATGGCAACATTACTTTCTATTTCATCTACTGGCTAATTGACATGTTAATGAGAATTGGACTTAATTATGGCTGTATATTGCTCCACTGTGTACAGTTACCCATTTTGAGAATGGCCATTTACTATTATCTTTTGCCTTTTGTTTCATAGTTCTTCATCGTTTTGTTCTGTAGCTCTTTAATATCCATGTACATACATTTTCCCGGGGTCTGATTTACCATAAGGCACTGATGGAAAGGCGTCTTACTCTCCTCACTGAGCATCTCCCTCCCTCCTTCCCTATGCAGAGCCCTGATGAGAGTGTGAATGAGAGGTTACTCACCCACCTCACTGCATTCCACTCACGAGATCTCTTTCAGTCAGGTGCACCTCTAGCTACTTAATACTGATGATTCTCTAGCTACCTAATATTTTAAGGGAACTTCTAGCTACTTAATACTGAGGGTACGTCTAGCAACCTAATACAAAGGGGCACCTGTAGCTTCCTATGATGGCCAAGGAAGTTAGGGAGAAGGACAGCAAGCAAATTTGGGGTGCAGTTTGATGGGGGTTTGTATGTTCATGGAGGGCAAAGCCTATAGGCTCCTGTGAGATAAATCCAGGCCTGCATTTTCCTTAACTCTTGCATCCTCAGCATCTACACAATGCTGTTGCCACATGGCTGGCTAATGATGCTTTCCCTAAGGGTAAAACTGTACTGCTGTCCTAATTCCCCCAGAAAACATATGACAAACACCTGCTAACCATATTTCAGCGCCTTCACACAGCTATATGCTGTAATACTTACTTGTCTATGCTCCTGCAATGGCATCCATGTCTCTCTGTGCGCATTACTGGCCGTGGCTGGTAGGCATGGCTGGTGTGCATCATGGCACTGGACTTTGTGCATTTGTATGTGGCATTGATGCACATGATTGCATGTGTCCACTGAACATCAGTTCTCACCAAAGCAAAAGCAGCTTGCCTATTATGGCCCCCTCTAAACAGTATTTTGTGTTGATGGTTCAGTTAGCTTATGTGGTTCTGCCTGACCATATCCTGTGCTTTTCTGTACAACTTAGCCACCATGATGTTTGCTATCATAATTTTTGATTATTATTGTGTGTTTGTATAGTGCTGACATCTTCCTGATCACTTTTAAATTGTGTGTTTGTTCATGTCACTAACTGTCCCTCAGAGGAGCTCACAATATGATGCTATCACAGTCAGTAATTCTCTGATTATTACAGCCTCGTTTTATAGGGCAATTTTTCAGGTGCACCAATTAACCTGTCTGTATGCTTCTGGGATGTGGAAGGAAACCAGAGTACAGTTTTAATATCTAAATATATATATGTGTGTATATATATATATATATATATATATATATATATATAATAGTTCATATTTAAATAAATGTAAAGAAACTGTTAAAAATAACTATACTTACCGTATTCATTCTTGCAGACTATTTCTCATTTGAAGTGACGGTACTGTTGATTGCCATAACAACAGTACTGCTTTTGATAAAGATGCAGAAAAGGAGCCGACTGTCCTTACCAGGCCCATGGTCACTACCTATTCTAGGAAATTTCTTTCAGCTGGGAAATCAAGCCCATGTATCTCTTACTAAAATGCGGAAAGTGTATGGAGATGTTTTCCTCATCAAATTAGGCATGATGCCTATAGTTGTCGTGAGTGGCCCCGACACAGTAAGAAAGGTTCTTATTAAACAAGGAGAGCACTTTGCAGATAGGCCATACCTCTATAGTTTTTCTCTGTTGGCTGAAGGCAAAAGTTTGGCTTTTTCAAAGAAGTATGGTGAAAGCTGGAAAATTCACAAGAAGCTGCTTAAAAATGCTTTGAGGGCACTTTCAAATAAGGAGGCAAGTTCATCAAACTGCTCTTGTTGTCTTGAAGAATATGTTTCTGCTGAAGCATCCGAACTTGTGAACACCATGGAGCAGCTGTCAACAAAGCAAGGACATTTCAACCCTCTCCCCTTTATAACAATTACAGTTGCTAATGTTGTGTGTGCGTTGTGTTTTGGTACGAGGTATAGCTATCATGATAAAGAGTTTCTCAAAATCATCGAACTAAATGAAGACCTCCAAAGATTATCAGGGGCTGGACTGCTGGCAGATTTTATTCCAGTTTTACGATATTTTCCATCATCAGCCCTAAAAGAATTCAAGAGTTTTGTAGACGCTTTCAATGGATTCATGACTAAAAATGTGCAAGATCATTTTAAGTCATATGATGAGGTAAGGAGTAGCGAACAACTTTATTGTAAACCCACTTACATAAATAAACCGATGAAACAGATCTGTTGGCATCACTCTTTAGTCACTCAATCCCAATTTATACAATAGTGTTCAAAGTTTTTCATTTGTCAGCTCCTTCAGTGCTTTGTTTTATTCACCATCATCCATCATACAGTATCACTTTAAGATAATTTCCTTACTTATTCAATTCAACTTTTTCACTTAGGTGATATAAAGTTTATATTTTATATTAATGCAATGTACCTAAGGTTACAAAAGACATATTCTGTAATTAATTAGGATAGATGGGGTGGAAGGGTATCAGATTAAAAGCTCATCTGTCCTGACATCTTCGGGTCACAGGTGATGCTCCGCCCTCCTCCTTGGCAGTCAGTGGTGGGCCATTCAGACTGTTGAAGCTTTTCAGAACCCCCGCTCCCCTCAGTTCAGCAGCCACAAATTAGGCTGCGACTGCCAAGCTAGAGGAGGGCCACTTTAACAAAGGTGGGTGGGGCTAGAGCCTAGGCTGGCAGTTTAAAAGAAAATTGCTTGGGCCCAACTCAGCGGGCAGGCAGAGCATTCACCTGCCTGGAGGAATGACACCAGGACAGGTAAGTATTTAACCACATGAATCTGCTAGTCCTCCATCATGACAGGCTCTGTCAAATTCAATTTGACCATAAGCACTCTTTTAGCCACCAGCAAGCAAGAAAAAGCTCAGAATTATTTTGATGGTACTTTTTCACAAAACCTTTTGGTACTTTTTCAATTGCAGAGTACTGGAACATTATTTTAAATGGAAGATGAAAAATTATCTCCTAGGAGAAAAAGTGAATTGAATAAGGGCCATAGTGTGCTATATCCCCATGTTCAGATAGCCCCATCTCCATAAGAGTGGCAAAATAATTACTAGGGATGGGACGACGAATCCTGCGAATCCACGAATCCCTCGAATATTAGGAAATATTCGAGATTCGTGGACTCGAATCCCGACGCCATTTTCCGTTCGCCGAATCCGCCGAATCCCGACGCTGTATCGCCGCGCATCCGCCGCTTCCCCCGCTCGCAATTGTCCTCCTCCCGCTCCCCGCAGCCGCCTCCGCTCGCCCGCCGCATAAATAAGAGGAAGCAGCCTCTCACCTCCAGCGTGGAGCCCGGAGCGGCAGACCTCCTGCACACTTCCTTATTCCCCCTAGTGACCGGCTCTTACTATGCATCATCAGTAAGAGCCGGTCAGGTGGCCACTAGGGGGAACCAGGAAGTGAAGGGAGAAGTCTGCTGCTCCGTGCTCCACGCTGATGCTGGAGGTGAGAGGCTGCTTCTCCTTATGTATGCAGGGGGACGAGTGGAGGAGGCTGCGGGGGGAGGGAGGAGGATTACCCAGCTACCTATACTGCAGCCCCTCATAGCCTGCTATCTATACTGAAGCCCCCCATAGCCTGCTACCTATACTAAAGCCCCCCATAGCCTGCTAACTATGCTGAAGCCCCCCATACTGAAGCCCCCCACAGCCTGCTACCTATACTGAAGCCCCCCCATAGCCTGCTACCTATACTGAAGCCCCCATAGCCTGTTACCTATACTAAAGCCCCCATAGCCTGCTAACTATACTGAAGCCCCCCATACTGAAGCCCCCCATAGCATGCTACCTATACTAAAGCCCCCATAGCCTGCTAACTATGCTGAAGCCCCCCATACTGAAGCCCCCCATAGCCTGTTACCTATACTGAAGCCCCCCATAGCCTGCTACCTATACTGAAGCCCCCCATAGCCTGCTACCTATACTGAAGCCCCCCATAGCCTGTTACCTATACTGAAGCCCCCCCATAGCCTGCTACCTATACTGAAGCCCCCCCATAGCCTGCTACCTATACTGAAGCCCCCGTAGCCTGTTACCTATACTGAAGCACCCCCATAGCCTGCTAACTATACTGAAGCCCCCCATAGCCTGCTACCTATACTGAAGCCCCCCATAGCCTGCTACCTATACTGAAGCCCCCCCATAGCCTGTTACCTATACTGAAGCACCCCCATAGCCTGCTAACTATACTGAAGCCCCCCATAGCCTGCTACCTATACTGAAGCCCCCCATAGCCTGTTACCTATACTGAAGCACCCCCATAGCCTGCTACCTATACTGAAGCCCCCCATAGCCTGTTACCTATACTGAAGCACCCCCATAGCCTGCTACCTATACTGAAGGCCCCTATACCCTGCTACCTATACTGAAGGCCCCTATACCCTGCTACCTATACTGAAGGCCCCTATACTCTGCTACCTATACTGAAGGCCCCTATACCCTGCTGCCTATACTGAAGGCCCCTATACCCTGCTACCTATACTGAAGCCCCCTATACTCTGCTACCTATACTGAAGGCCCCTATACCCTGCTGCCTATACTGAAGGCCCCTATACCCTGCTACCTATACTGAAGCCCCCTATACCCTGCTGCCTATACTGAAGACCCCTATACCCTGCTGCCTATACTGAAGACCCCTATACCCTGCTGCCTATACTGAAGGCCACTATACCCGGCTGCCTATACTGAAGGCCCCTATACCCTGCTACCTATACTGAAGCCCCCTATACCCTGCTGCCTATACTGAAGACCCCTATACCCTGCTGCCTATACTGAAGACCCCTATACCCTGCTGCCTATACTGAAGGCCACTATACCCGGCTGCCTATAATGAAGGCCACTATACCCTGCTGCCTATACTGAAGGCCACTATACCTTGCAACCTATAGTGAAGGCCCCTATACCTTGCTAGCTATACTGAAGACACCTTTACCTAGCTACCTATAGTGCGGGCAACTATTGCATGGATCGCACAATTCTTATGTGCAGGATTCGTTAGATTCGGGATTCGAAAGGTTCGAGATATTCGAGAACCTTTTTAGATTCGGATCCGGATTCGGATTCGAAGAAATTGTGGATTCGTCCCATCCCTAATAATTACAATTACTTTCCTGAAGAAACATTCACCAACTTAAGATATTAAGATCAGGGTACATTGACAAAGCATTCAATGACAAATGAGCATCCTGAGGCAAGTGATAGGCCGCACCCCAGAAGCAGGACCTGTTTTCTATAAGGGTCAGTGCTGCAGTGAGTGTTCATTTTGAAAGAAAGTTTTGTGTGCACAAAATAGTCACTGTATAGTTTACAGCCCACTCAATGGAAAATCATCTTTTAAAGAGACACTGAAGCGAGACTAAATCTCGCTTCAGGTCTTATATATAGCAGGGGCACGTGTGCCCCTGCTAAAACGCCACTATCCCGCGGCTTAACGGGGGTCCCTTCACCCCCAACCCACCCCCCGCAAAAGATGGTCGGAAAATGGTCGCTGGCTGTCTCTCTTCCTGGAGGCAGGGCTAACGGCTGCAGCCCTGCCTCCCAGCGCGTCTATCAGACGCGCATCGCCGCCTCTCCCCCGCCCCTCTCAGTGAAGGAAGACTGAGGCGGAGTCTGACAGACGCGCATGGGGCAGGGCTGCGGCGGTTAGCCCTGCCCCAACCAGGAAGCGCTCCCCCGCTGCACGGAGGGGGTTTGGGGGGACAAGGACCCCCGTTAAGCCGCGCTATAGCGGCGTTTTAGCAGGGGCACACGTGCCCCTGCTATATATGAGGTCTGAAGCGAGATCTATTCTCGCTTCAGACTCTCTTTAACCATTGAAGACATAAGTATATGATGGTCAATATAAGCACTGTAGGGGTTGAAAAGTGGGTAATTTAGCATAGTTTTAGATATATTGATGAGAGAGTGTGATTCCAACACAGAGCTCAGATATTCTGAGTAATTTAGCATGATGGGCCTGGTCCAATTCACTTTTTCTCTTTAATTTTTCCTAGGAGCTAATTTTTCATTTTCTGTGTAAAATGACTTGTGTGCTCTGTAATTAACAAAAGTTAGGTAAAAAAGCACTGTCAAAAATGTCTTGCTAGCTGGTGGCTTACAAGGCATTTTACCTACAATCTGTGAAAATATCACATAGGAGAAAAGTTAGGAGAAAAGTGAATTGGATTGGGCCCTAGGCCCAGATGCAATTTACCTGAGTTTTCTCCTAGGTGATAGTTTTACAACTTGTCATAAAATGCAATTTAGGCCACCATCAAGCAAGAAAATACTCAAAATAAATTTGATAGCACTTTTTCACTAACTTTCGGGTACTTTTCAAATTGTAAAATGCTGAAAAGTTAGTTTAAAGAGAAGATGAAAATGATCTCCTAGGAGATAACTCAGGTGAAAAAGTTAATTGCATATGGGCCAAGGGGCCTGATTCTATTCACTTTGGGCCCTATGCAATTACCAAACTCGCCAGCGCTAAGTGCTGGCGAGTTCTTAAATTAGGCGTCAGCAAGGTCGCCTAATGCAATTGCATTTAACACCCCCCAGAGCGGAAAAGAACTCGATTGGGCGAGTTCCTTTCCCCCTATGCAATTGCATTTTGCACCCCCCCCCCCCCCCCCCCCCCCCGGGAAGCGATGCTTCCCGGCAAACATAGGTGCTAAATTTTCACCTGCTCTGAGCAGGCGAAAAGACCTATCGCCGGTGTCTGCGGGCTGTTTTTGGCATCTGGGAGCCTCCTTTACTAAGGAAACCCCAGATGCTAGGGATTTAAATAGGTAAAGGAGTCAGTTTTGACTCCTTACCTATTTAAAATGTAACAAAAAAACATACCTCCATCGTTCCAGCTCGCCGCATGTCCCACGCCGCTCCTCCGCTCATCTCTGTCTCTGTGAGTGTTGGAGCCCGGCAAAGCATCTTTGAGTATCCCGTCGGGGCTCCCCATTCCTCCACTAGGTGGCCCAATCAGAATCATCCAGATTTTAATTGGACCAATGACAATCAGGATGATTCTCATTGGGCCACCTAGTGGAAGAATGGGGAGCTCCGTCGGGAGACTCAAAGATGCTTTGCCGGGCTCCAAGAATACTCACAGAGACAGAGATGAGCGGAGGAGCGGCGTGTGACATGCGGCGAGCCGGAACGATGGAGGTATGTTTTTTCAGAATTTCCCAGCAGCGACGAGCGGCAGGAGACGACGGGCGGCGGGTAAGAGCCTTGCGACGATGTGCGCATCTCCCGGGGAGCGAGGCTGCAGTGGTGTGGTGCTGAAGGACAGCTCCCCAGCACTAATGCCTCGCTCAACATCGCTGGCCACACAGGAGCATCGCTCAGCGAATACCTAGTATTCGCCTGAGTTATGCTCCTTTACGCAAGGACATCGCTCAGGTGAAACTGGCAATTGAATTTGCCGGTAAATCCTGACGATGTGAGGAGATAAGAAGCTCGCATGTTTTCAGCTTCTTATCTCCTCGAATTGCATATGGCCCTTTTTCTCCTAAGTTTTCTCCTAGGAGATACTTTTCATCTTCTGTTGAAAATAACTTTTCAGTGCTTGCAGTTGAAAAAGTATTAAAATATAGTCAAAAAAAGTGTGTTAACATTTTTTTCTGAGTATTTTCTTGCTTGCTGGTAGCTTAAAAGGCATTTTATTGATAGGATGTAAAGCAGGGCTGCCCAATAGGTCGATTGCGATCTACCGGTAGATCGCGACCGCCTTCTCGGTAGATCGCGGCCTCTTGGCCGCGTCTCATTAAATTTTGCGGCCAGCAGCATGTTTAGCTGCCGGCCAATAAGAATGCAGGGGAGAAGACGCGGCGAGCAGAGAGGGAGGAGAGAGGCGGCGCGGCCGCTACGTCATGGCTGGGGGCGGCGCCGGGCAGCCTGCAACATGCGTGCTTGTAACATGCCCGGCGCCGCCCCCAGCCATGATGTAGCGACTGCGCCGCCTCTCTCCTCCCTCTCTCCTCACCGCGTCTTGGCGTCTTCTCCCCGACATTCTTATTGGCCAGCGACCTGCCTGCCGGAGGTTCCAGGAGTCCAGAGGACCCTGGCTAACCTACGCTGCAGGTACATATACCTGGCTAAGCTACACTGAGGGCCCCTATACCTGGCTAAGCTACACTGGGGGCCCCTATACCTGGCTAAGCTACACTGGGGGCCCCTATACCTGGCTAACCTACACTGGGGGCCCATATGCCAGGCTAACCTACACTGGGGGCCCATATGCCAGGCTAACCTACACTGGGGGCCCCTATACCTGGCTAACCTACACTGGGGGCCCATATGCCTGGCTAACCTACACTGGGGGCCCATATGCAAGGCTAACCTACACTGGGGGCCCATATGCCAGGCTAACCTACACTGGGGGCCCATATGCCAGGCTAACCTACACTGGGGGCCCATATGCCTGGCTAACCTACACTGGGGGCCCATATGCCTGGCTAACCTGCACTGGGGGCCCATATGCCTACACTGAGGGCCCATATGCCTGGCTAACATACACTGGGGGCCCATATGCCTGGCTAACCTACACTGGGGGCCCATATGCCTGGCTAACCTACACTGTGGGCCCATATGCCTGCCTAACCTACACTGGGGGCCCATATGCCTGGCTAACCTACACTGGGGGCCCATATGCCTGGCTAACCTACACTGGGGGCCCATATGCCTACACTGAGGGACCATAAGCCTGGCTAACCTACACTGGGGGCCCATATACCTGGCTAACCTACACTGGGGGCCCATATGCCTGGCTAACCTACACTGGGGGCCCATATGCCTGGCTAACCTACACTGGGGGCCCATATGCCTGGCTAACCTACACTGAGGGCCCATATGCCTGGCTAACCTACACTAAGGGCCCATATGCCTGGCTAACCTACACTGAGGGCCCATATACCTGGCTAACCTACACTGAGGGCCCATATACCTGGCTAACCTACACTGAGGGCCCATATGCCTGGCTAACCTACACTGAGGGCCCATATACCTGGCTAACTTACACTGAGGGCCCATATACCTGGCTAACCTACACTGAGGGCCCATATACCTGGCTAACCTACACTGAGGGCCAATATACCTGGCTAACCTATACTGAGGGCCCATATACCTGGCTAACCTATACTGAGGGCACGTAACCTATGCTGCAGGCACATACACCTGGCTAACCTACGCCGGGGGGGGGGGGGTGCTTAGCATTTGGGACGTTGGTAGATCTCCTGGCCTGCCTGGGCAAATTTTAAAGTAGCTCACCTAGGAGAAAAAGTGAAAAGAATCAGGCCCAGTATGTTTTATGCTTCACATGATTTGATGTTAAACAGATTTAAACTGTAATAATAGTGGCTGATGGTGAGCACTTGCTGAGATGAACAAATTTTCAGTAACTAGTAACCTTCGTACATTGCTTTATCCATAGTGTAAAGTCCTTTTTGTGTAAAACGAACAAGCAGTAAGAGAAACATGTATTCCAAGAAAGATATACTGTAGATAGGAGGAGGGACAGTCACTTTTTCCTGCATACATTCTTTTCAAGGAAAATGTATGAACGGTGCCAATTTGCAATGTTGGACATACACATGTACATAAAGTAAACAATCAGTCTACCTGATTTCCCACCTTGCCACAATACCTTGCCACTAATTCATATTACAGTGGAACTTGGTTTGGGAGCATAATTTATTCCGTAAACAAAACAGCACTCTTATATCAAAGCGACTTTCCCCATAAGAATTAACAGAAACCCAGTTAACTTGTTCCACAATCCAAAACCAGTTGTAGTAAAATAGTATAAAATAAAGATGTAAACAAGACTTTCACTATAACTAACAGAATCATTGCCATCTGTTGACTCGCCCCAACCTTTTTTTTTTTTTTTTTTTTGTGTGGTTTTAACAAGGAACTCATCCATTGACAGTTACCTGTGCCTACTTTTGAGGCAGCACTGGAGGGGGAAGAACTATCAGCTCAGTTGTGCTGATGTGACACATGTATCCTTTTTTGTTGTTGTGCATCAAGACGTTTCTTGTATATCAAGTTGAAATTTCACAAAAAAAATTGCTTGTATTGCAAATCACTCTTAAACCAAGTTACTCTCAATCCAAGGTTTTACTGTAGATCCCATCTCAGCAGAATCCCCCCCACCCAGTGCAGCTAAAAGCTTTGCACTGCTCACTGCACTACAAAGTTACAGAGCTCCTCCTTCCTCCTACAGTCCAACCTGTTTGATCTCCTAAATAAGAACCTTTCCTTTTCAACATTTGATAAACAAAACAGAGAAAACAATCAAGGGGCTGCTTTTTAAATACATTCTTATTGAGTAATGTTGATATGTAAACTAATGTCTAATTTATTTCAAATATCTAAATGTTTATGGCCACGGTAAACCTTAAGTCTTATTATTACCTCATGTAGAATATAGAAAACAGAACACACATGATCAAAACCCAGCCAATAAAATGCTTACTTTCTCTGGGAGATGCCCAAAAACCTTGACATTTTTATTGACAAAAAATTTTGCATACACCAAAATATTTGAGCTCCCAAATAAGGTTAGATACAGTATAGCAAACTATACCATTCCAATGAGGAATACAGAAGCAATGACACTACTCTGGACCTCAACAAGTAGGATTTGCATAGATTTTAAAGTGCCCACATGCAATGCACATAATACCAGCCGAGGGCAGTGTACACCTCTTCCCACAGAGGTCCATGGAGGTTCTGAGGATAGGCAGTAAAATACTGAACAGTACAAAACTAAAGTATTTTTGTGCAGAAGTCCTTTAATTATAACATGAGCTTTGGAATGGGGTAATCTTCTCTGCAAACACTACTTCCACTAACAGAAATGTTTCCATCATTGTTTTCAGAATAACATCAGAGATATCACAGATTCCCTCATTCAGATTTGTAATGACAAAAGCACTGATAAAACTCAGAAGCTCAGCAATGAAGAGATTATATCCACTGTGAAAGACATATTTGGTGCAGGTGATGGTATTTTTACTATTCCTCTCCACACATTTACCAGCTTTGTAATGTGTAAAATTTAAATATTTCTTGTGTTATCAATCATTGTGTATTATTTTAAATGGTGACTGCAGCTATAAGTAAAATAGGACCCTGATCAAGAAAGCAATATATCTGCCTTACTAATCTTGGTCTTATCATTAAATGCAAATATTCAATGGGCTTGATTCACAAAGCGGTGCTAACTGTTAGCACGCCTGTGAAAACCCCCTCAGCACGTCTAAACAAACTTTTCGCGCATAAAACTTTATGCGCGCAAAACTTTATGCGCATAAAACTTTACGCGCGTACTGCACAGAGCGCAGGGCGCTCCGCGCGAAGTGCCCATTAAAGCCTATGGGACTGAGCGCGCGTAAAACTTTACGCGCGTAAAACTTTGCGTTAGCGCAAAGTTAGCACGTGATCTGATTGAGAAATCCAGTGCTAACCTACTTAGCACCCTGGTTAGCGCATCTAAAGAGTTTAGTCGTGCTAAGTAGGTTAGCACCGCTTTGTGAATCAAGCCCAATGAAGCCACGTGTTAAATTGGGCACCAAGTGTTGCTGATGGCTGGGTAGACCATTAATCATTTTATAATATTAATATTTTACTATTGGTTTGCTTAAAGCCCAACCATAACACCCCTCTCCCCCAAAGCAAATGCTTACCTAAATATCTTACCCTAACCCCCTCACAAACTAATCACCTTCCTAAACGTCTAACCCCCAACCTCCATTCCTTAAATGTATCCTCTCTGCTCTATTCCCTAACACTAACCCTTCTAATACTAATCCCAGGATTATACCATAACCCTACTACCTCAGTACCGTATCTGGATCTATAAGCCATAAGCTGAGCTGTTCGTATGGCTAAAAGCAATATCCAATGCAGGTTCTACTTTTTGCTGCTTGAAGCCCTCTCCACTCTGGGCAGAACAGATCCACAGCAAATGGGAAACCGAGCCTTAGGCTATGTTTGCAGTGGGGCCTTGCGGTGCAGCATTCCAGAAGTTTTGTAATGCGGAATGTCACACTGCAATGTTACTCCTATGTGCTGTTCACAGTGCGTGTAGTGCGTTACATTGACTGTATATTTCACTGCATGCAACACAACAAATGGATAATGTGTGGCGACAAACTTTCCATTTTTTTCTGTTTCTGCTATTACAGAGAGCGCAATGCCCACTGTGAACCTAGCGTTAAATTATCCGGCTTTGCATTCGATTTCTGCTCTTGACAAAATGCATGTGATGCATATAAGTGTGCTTCCCTTGCCTGGTTTCACCAAGCAAGCCCTGTGAAGAAAGTGTAACACATATTGCCTTTCACTGAAGCTCTCACTCTCTCTGTTGTTTGAAACAGCCTGGCCTCCTGTAATCAGACAATTCAATCAGACTTCCTACTCAGATCTCATCAGACATCCAAGGAATGTGTCTCCTGAGAGCTGAGTAGGAATTCTAGGGACAATCAAACATTTTTCAACCTGTGTCCAATACCTTATCTGGCTGTCCACATGCAGTCATTAGAACAATGGTGAGAGCGCAGACAAGGTTTTTTTTTTCTACAGACCCTGCTTCTGCTCTGCATCATGCTGTGTACATTTGCCCGATTCTGCCTCCTAATTGTTCTCCAATTACAGACCCCCTGAAGGTTGTGCTGCACATTGCTGCATAAAATATTCAGCTCTGGCAATACCTGTAGCTCAGCTGTATAATATACATATCACATTTGGAGCAGGCATCCAAAATAACATATTTAACTAATTCATCACCAAATCCTAGGACAGCAAAACCATTTATTAATTTCACCCGCACAAATGCAAGCTACATTAAAACCTTGGAAGAAAGTTTGCCGCTCACAACTGGGAAGATTCTTGTTCACTTATTTTCCTGTGGGCTGTGGCTGATAAATAAATAAAGGGATGTATCACTAATTTTCATATAAACAATAATATAATAGCAATGAATCCATTAACCCTTCCCCTTTTTATTGCAAACCTAAACAAAAAAATGAATGAGCTTATTTGCAACTGTAGTAAAACATTTTGCCATGCTGACTAGTGTTTATCTGAAAGGCTTATTACAGACCTTTTTTTTTTTTTTTTAATTCCAGAACACCGTAATAGTATTAAAACCCATTCACACCAGTGTTAAGCGGTGATCATACACCAATGCAAAGGTTTGCACACCACTCTGTCCTGCTTTATCACCATCACTGTCTGAGAATCCCTATCACTGACATGGTGGACACCAGATGCTGTTTAGTAAAGAGTCATGTTAAAAATGTGTCTGGCTGCATTGTGGTGTGACGGAATTGGGTAGCTGCATTCAGGGCCGGATTTGTACTCTTTACCGCCCAAGGACACTGTCAGCAGCCTCCCCTTTCAGTTTAGGTAGCCAGATGACCCCCCCCCCCCCCAGTATAGGTAGCCAGAGAACCTTTCTCCCTTCCTGCATTATAGGTACCTGTGAGAATCTGCTCAGCTGCCTGTGCAGACACAGCCCCGTTTCTTGCCCCGTGCGGAGCGTGCCGCCGCCCGGGGCGCTGTTGGGAGGGGGGCGCTATAATGGAGGGGGGAGCCGGAGCCGCGGGGAGGGCAGCCCGACCTCTCCCTCCCTCTCCTCTCCCGGGCGCCCTCCGTGCTCCCCCCTCAGATGCAGAGTCCGTGAGCAGCAGGGAAGCGCTGTTTACAACTCACCGGCTGCCTGGCTCCAAGCGCTGCTCTCTCGCCGCTGGTCTCCTCTCTCTGTCACTGATACACGCTGCTTCCGGCTACAGGAAGCAGCGTGTATCAGTACGTATACAGAGAGAGAGAGGAGACCAGCGGCGAGAGAGCAGCGCTTGGAGCCAGGCAGCTGGTGAGTTGTAAACAGCGCTTCCCTGCTGCTCACGGACTCTGCATCTGAGGGGGGAGCACGGAGGGCGCCCGGGAGAGGAGAGGGAGGGAGAGGTCGGGCTGCCCTCCCTGCGGCTCCCCCCTCCATTATTGGGGGCATCTACCTATCTAACCTATTCTGGGGGCACCTACCTAATCTAACCTACGCTGGGGGGCAGCTGCTAATCTAACCTACGCTGGGGGGCACCTACCTATCTAACCTACACTGGGGGGCACCTACCTAATCTAACCTACACTGGGGGGCAGCTACCTATCTAACCTATACTGGGGGCAGCTACCTAATCTAACCTACGCTGGGGGGAAGCTACCTATCTAACCTATACTGGGGGCAGCTACCTAATCTAACCTACGCTGGGGGGCAGCTACCTATCTAACCTACACTGGGGGGCACCTACCTAATCTAACCTACGCTGGGGGGCAGCTACCTATCTAACCTACACTGGGGGGCAGCTACCTATCTAACCTACACTGGGGGGCAGCTACCTAATATAACCAACACTGGGGGGGCAGCTACCTATCTAACCTACACTGGGGGGCAGCTACCTAATCTAACCTATACTGGGGGGCAGCTACCTATCTAACCTATACTGGGGGGCACCTACCTAACCTATACTGGGGGGCACCTACCTAACCTATACTGGGGGGGCAGCTACCTTATCTAACCTATACTGGGGGGCAGCTACCTAATCTAACCTATTCTGGGGGGCACCTGTCTAATCTAGCCTATACTAGGGGGCACCTACCTAATCTAACCTATACTGAGAGGCACCTACCTATCTAACCTAGGGGGGGGGGGGGGGGGGGCGCAATTTTTACACCCTCGCCCTGGGTGCATTTTAGCCTAGAAACTGCACTGTGCAGACAGGCAGCGTTTTGATCACTGTTCACGTCTGCATTCTGCAGGTCTCTTTAAGAGAGACATTTTGTCAGTTCTGCAGCTTGCTGCTGAGGAATTTGCATACATTCGTTATGCAAATACCCTACCTGCCTCCTGTGATGACTGGCAGTATAAAGGTTGGGATTACCCACAGTCTTCGGCTGGTCATTCCTTCAGGGTTTGTAGTACACACTCCTAGAGAGTGTCAGCCATGCTCTTGGTTTGAAGATCAGCTTAGAGTAATTCCTGGAAACTGTGCTAGGCAGATTCCCTAAGTGCAGTTAGGATTGTTTATCTGTTTGTTTGTTCTGTTGCTGTTGTCCTGTCCCAGCGGTGGTCGACAGGAAATGGTTCTGATTTCTGTTCTTGGAGTATAGCTGGTGCAGCGGTTGCTACCAGCTATCTCTTCTGTTCTGTCTCCTGGGATCGCGCTAGCCACTTTTCGCTAGTGCTGGGGATCCTTCTGTTCTGTCTTCTGGGATTGCGCTAGCCACTTTTCGCTAGTGCTGTGGATCCTATCTCTCACTTGTCCTTGTTTTCGTGTGTCTGTCTTATCTGCTACGGACGCTTGCTGGAGGCTCGGTGATGAAACCGTTAAGCAAGCGTTCGCGTCCTCTGTTTCATGTTTGTCTGTCGTTGGCTAGTTAGGCGTGCTTGTCTCTATTGTGCGTATCACGTGGAGACCGCGCGTAACCACGTGCACTGTTGCGAATGAGTGCGGTGTTCGCGGTTAGCTAGCGTTTGTTATTTTCCATATTTCCTCATTGTATGATTTGCTGTGCCTTTGCTACTCTCGTGCTCCGCCTTGCTGTAGCCTTGTGTCACGCTTGGCGATCGCACCTCTCGCGATCGCGTTCCTGCTTCGTATCTGCTGTGGTGTGTGCACAGTCGCGGGTTGGCGACTAGTTTTATGCACACACACACAATCTGTCTCTGTGCTCACTCTCAATCGCTTCTCTTGCGATTACAGTTCTTCCCTTCGTACAATTCCTGTCTGGCATGTGTGGTAGAGCAGAGGAGCTGTTCCTCTGCACTCCACAGCTCCACCTGCCGTCAGGAATTTCCCTCTGCAGGTGCATTGCACCTACTGCTGGGTTACTGCAAATTTATACGCTTGTGGAGGAAATCTGCCGTGTCAGCGCACGTCTGGTGCGCTGACCACGGAGACGATTCCACAATCGTTACAGAATGACCAGCCCAACCAAAATTCCCAGGGCAGAGGGAACCTTTGATTTGCTTCAGATGTCATTGCCTGAGACAAAAGCGTATGTGGATCCTATTATAGGTAGGATCGCACACTATATAAAAGCAGTTAAAAAATCGGTGCTCGTCCCTGATCCCCACCCATATGGGGATTATCTCGATACCGGGTTATTTGAACCGCCATTTGCCTCATGGGAAATTGGGGCCTTGGTGGAGGAATTTGATTTGGATTGGAAGGCCTTTTGCGATTTTTATATCGCAAAAAGCGAGGATATCCTGAATGATTGTCTCGACTCTATGTACCTTTTGATTGATTCTGGTGAATGTGACGAATGTATTGTGGATCTTGTGATTTATGTGTGGGAAACCATTTTGGACGAATTGCACACACACCAACCAATTACTTTCAATAAAGAGACACCATTGTCACATGATTCTTCCTGTCTTCCTGGGGTAAAGCAAGTGAGTTTAAAGGGACTCCGAGCTCTGATTAAAAATAAAATTTGAACTTACCCGGGGCTTTCTCCATCCCAGCCCTGGTCGGGACATCTCACGCCGGCCTCCTGGCTCTTCTCCCGGCGGCTGTCCGCATAGCGCGGACAGGCCGGGCCCCCGGGCGACACTGGCGAGTGTCGGGGCTTCTCCTTCCCTATACGTCACGAATGACGTCACACGCCGGCGTGTGACGTCATTCGTGACGTATAGGGAAGGAGAAGCCCCGACACTCGCCAGTGTCGCCCGGGGGCCCGGCCTGTCCGCGCTATGCGGACAGCCGCCGGGAGAAGAGCCAGGAGGCCGGCGTGGGAAGTCCCGACCAGGGCTGGGATGAAGAAAGCCCCGGGTAAGTTCAAATTTTATTTTTAATCAGAGCTCGGAGTCCCTTTAAGCACTGTGCAACCTGAGATGAATGAGTGTGCCTCGTTTGTGGACACCTGTGTGAATTCTGATGAAGTTTCTTCTGTTTGTTTGAAGGTTGAATCTGTGAGATCTGATGCCTGTTTCTCAGATGTTCCTGCAGATTGTGATCGGCGTGGGTGTGTCAGTTTTGTCAATGATATGTGGGATCCCTTGTCTTGTAAAAACAGATCTTCTTCTCCCAGTACTACTTTAAGATCCTCCATCTATGATCTTGCTATGGGGAAAATTCCCAAACTATGCAGTTTCAAGAGTAAGGGTAATGTGATTAATAAAGTTTCTCATGTTGTTGTCACAACTCCTTCTTCTAATATTGTTCAGTATGTATGCTCAGACCTAGTCAGGTGTGAATGGGAGCCCCCGTTCCAGAAAAAGCAGCTCGAATCGCTGGTGTACGAATTGGAGAACGATTCAAAGTCATTTTGTGAGTACTACATTGCCAGAAGTGAGTCTGTCTTGTATAAGTTCTGCTTCTGCCTTAAGAAATGGAAAGGGGTGTGAATTTGACTTTGTGAGTCCGCTGATTTGTATGTGGAAAATGATTCTGAATGAACAACGTGTACTTCATTCAGTTGATGTTTGTAAAAGCACATTGTCAGCTGGCGTTTCTGAGATCCAGCAATCCAGCCTGGAGACCTCTGAATCCTTGTCTTCGAAATGTCCACTTTCGCAATCGACTGCGATCTTGGATTCGCAAATTTTGCATTCTGACTCCTCGGATTCGACATCGTTAACCGAGTCCAAGAGTGAGGCAGCGCCTTGGGTTTGCGAACCTGATACTGAAGCACCTTTGCTCTGTCCAGAGAAGATGTCTCTGAGCCTGCCCTGTATCATGAATAAAGACATTATGTCCACTCGCATTGACATTTGCGAGTCTGATTCTGAAGAAAGTATTGACTCTCCACCCAGTACTCTGGATGGGTCAATATTGCCTTGTACAATATCTCCTGCAGTGCCCCTAGAGGCTCGTCTAGGTATTGCTGCTATTTTCACCTGTTTTTATGCACTTTTGGAATTACAAGCTAGTTTGACTGCTACGCAGAATTCTGGGTGCAGTGATAGTGAAGTTGGGGAGTCAGTGTGTGTTCCAATAAATATTCCTGTACATCCCGCTAATTATAATGAAGTTCAGTCTCAGTTTATGGTGGAACCTTCCCTGGGACATCTGCCCTGTCCACAAAATAAAGTTCCAGTTTTGCCCTGTAACTTGGATTGTTCAGAATCCTTCTTAGAAAACCTGAGAAATGATGTTCCTGAGGTCTTGTTTGATGTTCTGGAGGTTTCCGAGTTCCTCCCAAAGGGAGCAGAACTTGTAGGAGATGTCTCCTGCCCCCCAAGTCCTTCTGAGGTGTTGCCCACTTCAGTAGGCATTGCTGTTGTGCTAACTACCTTTGCAGCTCTAGTGGAGCTTCACTCATATGTAGTCAATGATGATATTATTGTCACAGAAATTTCTGAATTTATATCCGAGTCTTCTTTTGAAAGTCCAGTGCCTGTGACCTCCACTCATGATGATTCTCTGCCCGGTACTGGTTTTGGTCTTGTCGTGCCGGACTCTGAGGTTGGCAGTTCCCCAACATGTCCTGAGGTTTCTCCTGTGCTGGTGTACCCCAGTGTGCTCTGTGACCCAGAAAGCCCAAGTGTACCTCGGTTACCAGCGTACTCAGATGCTTCCTCGGTGGAGACATGTTCTGATTTAGCCTGCCTGCTTGCATGCCCAGAAGTGGTCCCTGAAAGTCCTGATCTTGATGGGTGTCCTGCTAATTCTGAATCTGGAACTGTCATAGGTTCCGTGGGGGTGCTTGGTAGCTCTCCATGTGAGCCTGGTGAGCGTTCTGGCTTCTTGGAATCTCTGCGGAGCTTCAAGGCGTTCTGGGAGATTCCGAGAGAAGTTTTGCTTGGTACCCTGAATACGATCAACAGCGGCTTTTGTTTTGAAAGAGACACTTCGAACAGGTTTTGTGGCAGATTTGGTATTTTCAGACGCTCCTTGGAAGGTGGTGGGTATTGTCTGGAGGGTGTCGATGGCTTCTTCTCTGGCGTTCACAGTCCTGATGGGTGTTATACTGAGACTGGTAGTACTGATGGGCATGTTTCGGAGGCTTCTGTTTCCGATGAGGTCGGTTTCGGGTGGACTGACTCTGGAATTGGACCTTGTCGGGCTGCCCCGACCTTCATGAGTCTTCTGTTAGAGTGGTTTGGAGATATCAGTTTTGAGGGTCGTCTGGAATTCGACCCTAGAAGGGGGGGTACTGTGAGAATCTGCTCAGCTGCCTGTGCAGACAGGCAGCGTTTTGGTCACTGTTCACGTCTGCATTCTGCAGGTCTCTTTAAGAGAGACATTTTGTCAGTTCTGCACCTTGCTGCTGAGGAATTTGCATACATTCGTTATGCAAATCCCCTACCTGCCTCCTGTGATGACTGGCAGTATAAAGGTTGGGATTACCCACAGTCTTCGGCTGGTCATTCCTTCAGGGTTTGTAGTACACACTCCTAGAGAGTGTCAGCCATGCTACTACTTGTTGAAGTTATCTTAGAGTAATTCCTGGAAGCTGTGCTAGGCAGATTTCCCTAGTGCAGTGAGGATTGTTTATCTGTTTGTTTGTTCTGTTGCTGTTGTCCTGTCCCAGCGGTGGTCGACAGGAAATGGTTCTGATCTCTGTTCTTGGAGTATAGCTGGTGCAGCGGTTGCTGCCAGCTATCTCTTCTGTTCTGTCTCCTGGGATCGCGCTAGCCACTTTTCGCTAGTGCTGGGGATCCTTCTGTTCTGTCTCCTGGGATCGTGCTAGCTACTTGCGCTAGCGCTGGGGATCCTTCTGTTCTGTCTTCTGGGATCGCGCTAGCCACTTTTCGCTAGCGCTGGGGATCCTTCTGTTCTGTCTCCTGGGATCGTGCTAGCTACTTGCGCTAGCGCTGGGGATCCTTCTGTTCTGTCTTCTGGGATCGCGCTAGCCACTTTTCGCTAGCGCTGGGGATCCTTCTGTTCTGTCTCCTAGGATCGCGCTAGCCACTTTTCGCTAGTGCTGTGGATCCTATCTCTCGCTTGTCCTTGTTTTCGTGTGTCTGTCTTATCTGCTACGGACGCTTGCTGGAGGCTCGGTGATGTAACCGTTAAGCAAGCGTTCGCGTCCTCTGTTTCATGTTTGTCTGTCGTTGGTTAGTTAGGTGTGCTTGTCTCTATTGTGCTTATCACGTGGAGACCGCGCGTAACCGCGTGCACTGTTGCAAATGAGTGCAGTGTTCGCGGTTAGCTAGCGTTTGTTATTTTCCATATTTCCTCATTGTATGATTTGCTGTGCCTTTGCTACTCTCGTGCTCCGCCTTGCTGTAGCCTTGTGTCACGCTTGGCGATCGCACCTCTCGCGATCGCGTTCCTGCTTCGTATCTGCTGTGGTGTGTGCACAGTCGCGGGTTGGCGACTAGTTTTATGCACACACACACAATCTGTCACTGTGCTCACTCTCAATCGCTTCTCTTGCGATTACAGTTCTTCCCTTCGTACAATTCCTGTCTGGCGTGTGTGGTAGAGCAGAGGAGCTGTTCCTCTGCACTCCACAGCTCCACCTGCCATCAGGAATTTCCCTCTGCAGGTGCATTGCACCTACTGCTGGGTTCCTGCAAATTTATACGCTTGTGGAGGAAATCCGCCGTGTCAGCGCATGTCTGGTGCGCTGACCACGGAGCCGATTCCACAATCGTTACAGTACCCTGTTGACCCTTCCCCCTAGTATAGGCAACCACATGATCTCCCCCTCCCCCCAGTATAGGTAGACAGATAACCCTTCCCTCAACTCCTGTAGTTTAGACAGCCTAATGACCCTCTCCCCCTTCCATCCAGTAAAGGTAGCCTGATGACTCCTTACCCCCCTTCCCTCTAGTATAAGAAGCTCTCCCCCCTCTTCCAACTAGATAGCCTGATGACCCCCCTCCCTCCAGTACTGGTAGCCAGATGACCCTTCCTCCTCCCCCAGTATAGCCTGCTGCCCACCCGCCCTTAATTGTTTGGTGCCCTAGGCCATGGCCAATGTGATCTTGTCTTAAATCCCTGGCTGCATTCACTTGCATTAAATGGGACTTCACCGCTCCATACTTAACCACAGCTAGCAGCTGTATGTACCACTCAGCACAGCTGCCTGTGTAAACAGGTCCTAAGTGATGATTTGGTTGCTGTACCTACATTTTTAGATTTTTTTATCCCTTTGCAAACTACGTTTATTTATTATATTTTTAAATAGCTAATATATCTATAGATACTTGCCAATAAGCTAAAAGTAATGTGAATGCAGTAATAATACAGTAGTAATCATTTTCACTATATCTTGTTGTTATGTTTGTTTCTTTTTCAGGATTTGACACAATCACTTCTGCACTGTTGTGGTGCCTGGTGTACCTATTGAAGTATCCAGAGGTACAAGATAAAATTCACAAGGAAATAGGTAAAGACTTGTATCAGGAAACAATTTTGGTTAAAATCTATTAACCTGATGTCTGATGTCTAGGGATGCTCATTCGAATTTCGCGGAATTGAAATTTCCGAGTTCCGATCAGAAATCCGAATTTCGGAAAACGGAACTCGGAAATCAGATTTCTGCGGAAATACTGCATTACTGCAATTCGGTAATTTTAGCCCAATTACAAAATCGAAATCAATGAACCTATCAGAGAATGCAGAAAAAACTTGGAAGTATTTGGCCAATCAGAGAATGCAAAAAAATGACAAAAAAACACAACTCGGAATTCGGAAATCCAAACTGGGAAATCGGATTTCTGTAGAATACTGCATTACCACAACCTGGCAATTTTAGCCCAATCACAGAACTCGGAAACATTGGACCAATCAGAGAATGCAGAGTCAATTCGGAAGTATTTGGCCAATCAGAGAATGCAAACAATGACCCGCAAAAACACTACTTGGAAATCGGAATCCGAACTCAGAAATCGGAAACCGATTGGAAATCCGTGAAATCGGTAATCGCCAATGGCGGAAATCGGAATTTCTGCGGAATCATAACAATTGACATTCCCGACCATCCCTACTGATTTAATTGTAGCTGTAAGAGATGGTCTGTGAGATGCTAATTTTTCCAGTAATCGAGTATAATAGCTTGAAATTGGGCCAATCAGGAAGTATATCGCGGTGAAAGAGTCCAGTACTCTGAATACAAACTGTCTGGAAGCTAACATCATCCAATAGTGTTAATTTGATGCATTTGTTTTGAATGAAAGATGTGGATTCTGCCTACAATTGGGCTCGCCTGCACGTGTATGCTGGTAGTCAGTCAGATGTAGCCAGTTTTGTGGAGCGCTGCCACTTTTTCCCTGCTGTCCAAAAAAAAGGATTTATATCTGATTGGTCCATTTTCAAACTGCAAACAATTTGTAGTAAATTTACATGAAAGTCATAAACATTTGTATTGCACTGAGCAAATGGTCAGTAGTTCTGTAACAACTCAGAGAGCCAGGGTAGAGGATTGATGTAAAGATAAGAACAAGAGAACATTGCCATGTGATGCATCTCAGTGCTGAAGGAATGGTGTAGACTTATATGTAGTTGTTATATAGATATACAGTATATAGGCTGCCTGTAAGTTGTAACACAGCATCAGAAGTATTGTTTTGTATGTATTGTAGGAGAAAAACAGAATTGCTCAATGTTCTCTTGTATGGGATATCTGGAATGGAAACTAACCCTTTGGTGCCCTCTGTTAAATAAATAATAATAATTAACAAAAAAAACACAGCAAGAGTTCTGGTCATTAGGTATGCCCTGGGGAACTAACAATCAAATTCCTACCATAGTCATAGTGTAATGGTCTACCATATTATTATTATTATGTATTTATATAGCACTGGTGTCTTCTGCAGCACATTACAGAGTACATAGTCATGTCACTAACTGTCTTCATAGGAGCTCACAATTTAATCCCTACCATAGTCATAGCCTTATGTCCTACCATATTATTATTATTATGTATTTATATAGCACTGACCTCTTCTGCAGCACTTTACAGAGTACATAATTATGACTGTCCTCAGAGGAGCTCACAATTAGTGTTGGGCGAACAGTGTTCGCCACTGTTCGGGTTCTGCAGAACATCACCCTGTTCGGGTGATGTTCGAGTTCGGCCGAACACCTGATGGTGTTCGGCCAAACCGTTCGGCCACATGGCCGAACTAAGAGCGCACGGCCGAACGTTCCCCGAACGTTCGGCTAGCGCTGTGATTGGCCGAACGGGTCACGTGGTTCGGACCCGAAAGCGCTCTGATTGGCCGAACTGTCACGTGGTTCGGGTAAATAAATACCCGAACCACGTCATATTTCCGCCATTTGTCTGTGGGATTAGCTTTGGGTAGGCAGGCAGGGTAGTTCGCGCTCCAGCCACGCTAGCCAGGGTCCCCCCAGTCATTGTGTCGCTGCTGGGAATAGTAGTACACCGCTCGCTCAGCATTCTGTTTACTGCCACTCTGTGTACCTCGCTCAGCCACACTATATAGCATTCTGTTTACTGTTCTGTGTCTGCTGGGAATAGTAGTACACCGCTCGCTCAGCCACACTATATAGCATTCTGTTTACTGCCACTCTGTGTACCTCGCTCAGCCACACTATATAGCATTCTGTTTACTGTTCTGTGTCTGCTGGGAATAGTAGTACACCGCTCGCTCAGCCACACTATATAGCATTCTGTTTACTGTTCTGTGTCTGCTGGGAATAGTAGTACACCGCTCGCTCAGCCACACTATATAGCATTCTGTTTACTGCCACTCTGTGTACCTCGCTCAGCCACACTATATAGCATTCTGTTTACTGTTCTGTGTCTGCTGGGAATAGCAGTACACCGCTCGCTCAGCCACACTATATAGCATTCTGTTTACTGTTCTGTGTCTGCTGGGAATAGTAGTACACCGCTCGCTCAGCCACACTATATAGCATTCTGTTTACTGCCACTCTGTGTACCTCGCTCAGCCACACTATATAGCATTCTGTTTACTGTTCTGTGTCTGCTGGGAATAGTAGTACACCGCTCGCTCAGCCACACTATATAGCATTCTGTTTACTGCCACTCTGTGTACCTCGCTCAGCCACACTATATAGCATTCTGTTTACTGTTCTGTATCTGCTGGGAATAGTAGCACACCGCTCGCTCAGCCACACTATATAGCATTCTGTTTACTGCCACTCTGTGTCTGCTGGGAATAGTAGTACACCGCTCACCCGCCACTGTATAGCATTTTGCTCTGTGTCGCTGCTGGGAATAGTGGTACACCGCTCACCCGCCACTGTATAGCATTGTGCTCTGTGTCGCTGCTGGGAATAGTGGTACACCGCTCACCCGCCACTGTATAGCATTGTGCTCTGTGTCGCTGCTGGGAATAGTGGTACACCGCTCAGCCACACTATATAGCATTCTGTTTACTGTTCTGTGTCTGCTGGGTATAGTAGTACACCGCTCGCTCAGCCACACTATATAGCATTCTGTTTACTGCCACTCTGTGTACCTCGCTCAGCCACACTATATAGCATTCTGTTTACTGCCACTCTGTGTCTTCTGGGAATAGTAGTACACCGCTCACCCGCCACTGTATAGCATTGTGCTCTGTGTCGCTGCTGGGAATAGTGGTACACCGCTCACCCGCCACTGTATAGCATTGTGCTCTGTGTCGCTGCTGGGAATAGTGGTACACCGCTCACCCGCCATTGTATAGCATAGTGCTCTGTGTCGCTGCTGGGAATAGTGGTACACCGCTCACCTGCCACTGTATAGCATTGTGCTGTGTGTCGCTGCTGGGAATAGTGGTACACCGCTCAGCCACACTATATAGCATTCTGTTTACTGTTCTGTGTCTGCTGGGAATAGTAGTACACCGCTCGCTCAGCCACACTATGTAGCATTCTGTTTACTGCCACTCTGTGTACCTCGCTCAGCCACACTATATAGCATTCTGTTTACTGCCACTCTGTGTCTTCTGGGAATAGTAGTACACCGCTCACCCGCCACTGTATAGCATTGTGCTCTGTGTCGCTGCTGGGAATAGTGGTACACCGCTCACCCGCCACTGTATAGCATTGTGCTCTGTGTCGCTGCTGGGAATAGTGGTACACCGCTCACCCGCCACTGTATAGCATTGTGCTCTGTGTCGCTGCTGGGAATAGTGGTACACCGCTCAGCCACACTATATAGCATTCTGTTTACTGTTCTGTGTCTGCTGGGAATAGTAGTACACCGCTCGCTCAGCCACACTATATAGCATTCTGTTTACTGCCACTCTGTGTACCTCGCTCAGCCACACTATATAGCATTCTGTTTACTGCCACTCTGTGTCTTCTGGGAATAGTAGTACACCGCTCACCCGCCACTGTATAGCATTGTGCTCTGTGTCGCTGCTGGGAATAGTGGTACACCGCTCACCCGCCACTGTATAGCATTGTGCTCTGTGTCGCTGCTGGGAATAGTGGTACACCGCTCACCCGCCATTGTATAGCATTGTGCTCTGTGTCGCTGCTGGGAATAGTGGTACACCGCTCACCCGCCACTGTATAGCATTGTACTGTGTGTCGCTGCTGGGAATAGTGGTACACCGCTCAGCCACACTGTATAGCATTCTGTTTACTGTTCTGTGTCTGCTGGGAATAGTAGTACACCGCTCGCTCAGCCACACTATATAGCATTCTGTTTACTGCCACTCTGTGTACCTCGCTCAGCCACACTATATAGCATTCTGTTTACTGCCACTCTGTGTCTTCTGGGAATAGTAGTACACCGCTCACCCGCCACTGTATAGCATTGTGCTCTGTGTCGCTGCTGGGAATAGTGGTACACCGCTCACCCGCCACTGTATAGCATTGTGCTCTGTGTCGCTGCTGGGAATAGTGGTACACCGCTCACCCGCCACTGTATAGCATTGTGCTCTGTGTCGCTGCTGGGAATAGTGGTACTGTATAGCATTTCTGTACTGCCACTGTACTGCTGCCAGTCAGCGTGTACTGTAAGGATAAGTGAAATGAGGAAGAAATCCGGTGAAAGAGGGAGGGGCAAGGGAAGAGGTGTTTCCCCTGACGGTTCACGTACAGGCCACAGGGGAGCACCCAAGAAAACCCACTCAATACCGCCCATGTTGTCCAGGACAACAACCCTCACAAATCCAAAAGAACAGGACCAGATAATTACTTGGATGACCTCTCAAGCGTCCAGCAGTGGGTTAAGCAGCACCAGCACATCACGCACGAGGTCCGAGTCCTCAGCCAGTTACAAGGAGCCAGTGGGCACAAAGCTGACACAACCGGCAGCGACACCACGCACACAACTGCCAGATAACCAGTCCGATGAATTACCTCAGGACACAATGGGGTATTCGCAGGAGCTATTCCCAGCCCAACAAACTTCCACCTTTCAAAGGTCAATGGAGGAACAGCCAGAAATGTTGTGCCCGGATTCACAACCATTAACTGTGGGAAATGCACCGCGCACTGAAATACAAGGCGAGTCCGAGGAGGACTCGGAAACCCAAATCCCAGAGCAAGTTGGGCAGGAGGTGTTGCAATTGCAGGAGGTCGGCCGACAAGATCTGGAAGACGACGTTGGAGTGAGCTGCGCAGAGGTTGTTCTGGGGAGCTCTACTCCACGGCGGCGGCCCCCCACAATGACATATGACGAGTTTGAGGAGATGGAAGAGGAGGGTATGGACAATGTGGACAGAGACCGAGATTTTGTTTGTGAACGAGAACATCGCCGTCGTAGCAGCAGCACAGATGAGTCTGTTGAAGAACCCACTGCTGCACGAGTTCGCCTTGTGCCATAAGGTAGGCGGCGCGCAATTTCAGGCACCACAAGCGTGGAAGTTCAAGTGAGAGGCAAAAGAGGAGCAAACAGAAATCGCCAGCAAGGCAGGTGCTCCAAAGTCTGGGCTTTCTTTGAAGACTGCACTGAGGATGTTACCATGGCGATTTGCAAGGTGTGCAAGACCCGCCTGAGCAGGGGGAAAAGTATTAACAACCTCTCCACCACCAGCATGAGCCGCCACATGCTATCCAAACATCCCACTCTGTGGGCAAACTCGGCAGGACAGGGTACCAGCAACACTGCCTCCCTTGGGTTCACCAGACTCACCACCAGACCCGCCTCAGCAGCAGCGGTAGCCCAGCCATTGCGTGGTTCACAACATTCACAAACATCAGACGCTGACACTGTCACTTTCCGGAGTAGTGCTCTTGAGGTCTCCCAGTCTTCATCAAACACAACAACCAAAAGCCCTTCCGTGTGCAGCGCTACGGTTCAGTTGTCTGTGTCGGAGATGTTTGAGCGCAAGAGGAAATTGCCAGCAAATGACCCCCGGGCCGTGGCACTAACAGCCAGCATAGCCAAGCTTCTGGTCTGCGAAATGCTGCCATATCGAGTGGTGGAGACAAACAGCTTCAAGGGCATGATGTCAGTTTCCATCCCACGTTACGTGGTTCCCAGCCGCTACCACTTTGCGCGCTCTGCAGTGCCTGAGTTGCATGAGCACGTGGTCAGCAAAATAACCCTAAGCTTGAAGAATGCCGTTGCCTGCAAGGTTCACCTCACTACTGACACCTGGACGAGTGCGTTCGGCCAGGGTCGATACATCTCCCTTACCGCGCACTGGGTGAACCTTGTGGAGCCTGGCAGCGATTCCTCACCTGCTACGGCGCGGGTGTTGCCCACACCACAAACAGCTGCACCGCCGTCCCTCCCACTGGATAACAACAGCAGCACCTACCTCTCTGACTCCTTCTCCTCCAACGCATCTCAAAGCTGTACCTCATCCGGAAACGCTAACCCAGCAGCAGTAGGATCGTGGAAGCAGTGCAGCACAGCTGTTGGCATGCGTCAGCAAGCGTTGCTGAAGCTGATCTGCCTTGGGGATAAGCAGCACACAGGGGAGGAAATTTGGAAGGGAATAAAGGAACAGACGGATTTGTGGCTGGCACCGCTGGACCTGAAACCGGGCATGGTTGTGTGTGATAATGGGAGTAATCTCATTCGCGCTTTAAGGTTGGCTAAGCTGACACACATCCCTTGCCTGGCGCACGTGATGAACCTAGTAGTTCAGCGGTTCCTGAGGACATACCCAGGCGTGGCCGATCTTCTGTTGAAGGTGCGTCGAGTGGCCAAACATTGTAGAAATTCCAGTACTGCTTCGGGGGCACTCGCCAAGATGCAGGAGCGCTTCAATCTCCCCCACCATCGCTTGCTGTGTGATGTCCCTACGCGCTGGAATTCTACGCTGCACATGCTATTTATTTATTTATTTATTTGTTGTATTTATAAAGCGCCAACATATTACGCAGCGCTGGACATTAATTTAGGTTATGCTAGCCCGCTTTTGTGAGCAGAAGAGTGCAGTGGTCCAGTACATGACGGCGCAGTACCGAGGCGCATCCGGACAGCTGCCAAGCTTCTGTGGATCCGATTGGGCCAACATGTTGGACCTCTGCCAAGTCCTCCAAAATTTTGAGCAATCCACGTTGCTTGTGAGCAGTGACAACTCTTCAGTCAGCATTACCATACCACTGCTGTGTTTACTGAAGAGGTCAATGTTGAAAATCAAGGAAACAGCTGTCATGATGCAACTGGGGGAATCTGAAGGAGAAAACGATCAGCGTGATGGTACCAACATCAGGCCATCCGCCTCAGGGAACGCTGGCCCCAGCAGCTATGACGAAGAAGAGGAGGAGGAACAGCTGGAGTTGGAGCAGGAATTTCATGCCACCACTGACGAGGGCCAGAGCGGTGCACGTTGGACTTCCACAATTCAGCGCGAATGGTCAGCAGAAGCAGACCAGGAGGAAGGTGACGACTATGATGCATCACAACAACTATCACAACGCTCACAAGAGGATGATGAGGATTCTGGTAGGACTCTGGCACACATGGCTCAATTCATGCTAGACTGCATTGAACGTGACCCACGCATTGTGCGCATTTTGGACAACACCAATTACTGGGTTTATACCCTTCTGGATTCACGGTACAAACACAATGTTCCAAAACTGCTTGAAGAAAGAGTCAGACAGGTCAAAATGGAAGAATACCAGCAGGCCCTTGTGGAGACTTTAGAGAGGAGATTGACATCCTCCCCCTCCTCTAGCCAGTTGTACGCCGACAGACTGACTTCCGCAAACCCAGGACGACCAGGAGGGCAGCAAACAACGCAAGCTGCAACTAGTGCCCAAAAGGGAATGGTATCGGCAGTGTCCTTGGAGTGGGAAAATTTTCTGACACCCATGCAGCAGCAGCCCACTGAACAGCAAGCGTGCAGATCCACCTCCAACACCGATCGCCTGGAGAAGATGGTCAAGGACTACATGTCAGATGACGTAGCTGTGTCGAACAATCCATCTGCACCCTTCAACTATTGGGTATCGAAGCTAGACCTGGCACGAACTGGCAATGTACGCAATAGAGGTGCTGGCTTGCCCGGCAGCCAGCGTTATGTCGGAACGCTGTTTCAGTGCTGCCGGAGGCATCGTCACAGATCGGCGTATCCGCCTCTCCACAGAAAATGCAGACCGTCTGACTCAAATTAAAATGAATCAATCCTGGATTGGAAATGACTACGCAACACTCCAGGACCCCAACCAAGTAACATGACCAATGAACATCTGGGATGGTGTAGCGTTTCCGGTCCCTGTTTATTGAACCTCTCATCTGTATTACATTTATGACTACATGGCGGCAAAAAGCATTGCTGCTATATTCGCACGCTTTTTGTCCTCATGCAAGGCCTGGGTTGTTGTGTCTCACAATGCGTGGCCTTCTCCTCCTGCGCCTCCTCCTGTTCCATCACGTCTGCTGCTGCTGGGTTAGCGTTGCCACGTGGTCCCTGTTTATTGAACCACTTATCTTTATTACATTTATGACTGCATGGCGGTACAAAGCATGCTATCCGCACGCTTCTTGTCCTCATGCAAGGCCTGGGTTGTTGTGTCTCACAAAGCGTGGCCTTCTCCTCCTGCGCCTCCTCCTGTTCCATCACGTCTGCTGCTGCTGGGTTAGCGTTGCCGCGTGGTCCCTGTTTATTGAACCACTTATCTTTATTACATTTATGACTGCTTGGCGGTACAAAGCATGCTATCCGCACGCTTCTTGTCCTCATGCAAGGCCTGGGTTGTTGTGTCTCACAAAGCGTGGCCTTCTCCTCCTGTGCCTCCTCCTGTTCCATCACGTCTGCTGCTGCTGGGTTAGCGTTGCCGCGTGGTCCCTGTTTATTGAACCACTTATCTTTATTACATTTATGACTGAATGTCGGTACAAAGCATGCTATCCGCGCGCTTCTTGTCCTCATGCAAGGCCTGGGTTGTTGTGTCTCACAAAGCGTGGCCTTCTCCTCCTGCGCCTCCTCCTGTTCCATCACGTCTGCTGCTGCTGGGTTAGCGTTGCCGCGTGGTCCCTGTTTATTGAACCACTTATCTTTATTACATTTATGACTGCATGGCGGTACAAAGCATGCTATCCGCACGCTTCTTGTCCTCATGCAAGGCCTGGGTTGTTGTGTCTCACAAAGCGTGGCCTTCTCCTCCTGCGCCTCCTCCTGTTCCATCACGTCTGCTGCTGCTGGTGCTGGGTTAGCGTTACCGGTCCCTTTTCGTGGAAGCTCTTCTCTGTATTACATTTATGACTGCATGGCGAAAAAAAGCATGTTACCTGTGCAAAGAAACATGACATTTTCCACATTTAAAAGACAGTTTTTCCTTTGAAACTTTACAATCAATTTTCTCAAAAACTATAAGCTCTTTTTCAAATATTTTTTTTCCTCTTGTACCCACTCCCAAGGTGCACATACCCTGCTAATTTGGGGTATGTAGCATGTAAGGAAGCTTTACAAAGCACGAAAGTTCGGGTCCCCATTGACTTCCATCATGTTCGGAGTTCGGCGCGAACACCCGAACATCGCGGCGATGTTCGGCGAACGTTCGCGAACCCGAACATCTAGGTGTTCGCCCAACACTACTCACAATCAAATCCTACCGTAGTCATAGTTTAATGTGCTACCCTATGATTATTATTATTATTTTTATTTATTCATAAAGCACTGACATCTCCTGCAGCAGTTTACAGAGTAAAGTATCACTGACTGTCCTCAGAGGAGCTCGCAGAGGATCCTTCCATAGTCATAAGCTAATAGCTAACCATATTACATACTTATATAGCACTGACATCGCCTGCAGTACTTTACAGAGTACATAGGCATGTCACTGGCTGTCCTAAGAAGAGCTTTTAGCTTATTGGCTTCCCCCTAAAATTGGCTCAGGTATACAATTGACATATGACTATGGTAGGGATTAAATTGTGAGCTCCTCTGAGGGACAGTTAGTGACAAGACAAGTCATATAAGAGTAGTGACTATATTGTGCCTTCAGTATTGTGGTGTTTTACATGGAAGCATTCTCCTGTTCTTTGTGTCCTGTTCGTAAGTAGTGATGGCCCGAACATCAAATTTTCAGTTTGTTAACTTCAAATGTGAATTTCAGCAAAAGTTTGCTAACAGGCGAATCGCCATAGACTTCAATGGGTAGGCAAATTTTAAAACCTATAGGGACTGTTTCTGGCCACAAAAGTGATGGAAAAGTTGTTTCAAGGGGCCTAACACCTGGACCGTGGCATGTCGGAGGAGGATCCAAGGCAAAAGTCCCACCAAAAGTCATGTATTAATGTCTAAAGGGCAGAAATCAGAGTACATTCCTAAATTTGTGGAATTAAGTGCTCTAAAACGTCCGGCATGCATACATGGCGATAAGATAGTGTAAGGGCTAGGCCCGGTTCACTCTGACAGATGAAACACTGCCTTAAATGCACCACAAACAACCGCAAAGAGATTTAGTGATAATGTCAGGTGAGCAAGTCATTATTTTTTCTAGTTGACACCTCCAGGACATGAATGTTAGTCCTCTTGGCGGCAGTTTTTGTGTAGTGGTGTGTAGTGGCTGCCGTGCCGTGCTTGTGCGGACTTTCGTGGGAGTGCAGGCGATTATGGTTTTCCAGCCCCTATGGTCAGGCTGAGGTAGTTCATTGACAGTTAAGTGCACAGATACTGCACTGAGGCCTTATGCAGGAGGCAGTAGTGGATACTAGATGCAAGTAGTGGTGGTGAAGGATTATTGGATTATGGTCGGTGCACTACTAGGACCAGCAGACTTGTCTCCAACAGCTAACTTGTGCACTGGACACAGAGCAGCAATACAATAGCAAGAAAAACAATGTACCAGCCCTAAGAAGTGCTTAGCTGTTCAGGACAATGTGGTAGAAGCAACACTAACACTCTCCCTGTCAGCAGCATACTCTCCCTGATCTGCCTAGCACAGAAGCCAAACGCAGACTGCAAAATGGCTGCTGTGCTGGCTTTCTGATAGGTGTGTGTGTGTGTGTGTGTGGGGGGGGGCAGTCCAGGTGGGAGGGATAGCTGATTGGCTGCCCTGTGTCTGCTGACTCTGGGCTGAGGGGTCAAAGTTTGGTTTAATTATAATGTATAAGGGGCAAATCGAACACCCCATGTGTACGCCTGAGGGAGCGAACCCGAACACTCCTGGTTCGCCGCAAACTATTCATAGGGTGAATAGTTCAGGCCATCTCTATTTGTAAGTCTAGAAGTCACAGGACTACTCTGCACTGCATACAGTTGATGCCCAGTGGAGATAGTAGTGTGGTCCCCAGAAAAGAGTAGCGGATGCCACCAAGCATGATAGTAATGGAGATTCTATGCATTGAATCCTGTCTCAGACTTCTATTCTTTGTGCAGAAAATTCTAACATTTTGAAACAATCAAAGACCTTTTTATAAAGGCGTAATAATTAACCTCTTGAGGACTGCAGGGCTAAACCCCCCAAGTGACCAGGACATTTTTATAAAAAAAAGGCCACTGTAGCTTTAAGGCCAAGCTGCAGGGCCGCACAACATAGCACACAAGTGATTCCCCCCCCCCCCTTTTCTCCCCACCAACAGAGCTCTCTGTTGGTGGGGCATGATCGCTCCCCCCATGTTTATTTTTTTTTATAAATATTTTCGTTCGTGTTTCTTAAAAAAAAAAACCTGTTCCTTTAAACTCCCTCCCTCCCTCCCCCCAGCCAGCCAATCATGGCGATCAGGTCTCATAGGCTTCACCCTATGAGAGTTGATCGCTCTCTTGTCCCCCAGGGGGACAGCCGTTTCACACGGCTGTCCCCAGTGCAGCGCTGCTGCTGATCGCAGCGCTGCACTGTATAAATAGACGGCGATCACGCCGTCTAACAGTCTCCCGAGCGGTGAAGGCGGGGCGGAGCTCCGCCCCCCAAGCAGGAGATGCGCGCGCAGCTTGCGCGTGATCTCCTGCAAAACAGAGCCCCAGGACTTTATGCCAATTGGCGTTAGGCGGTCCTGGGGCTGCCGCCGCGGCCACGCCCATCGGCATGACGCGGTCGGCAAGAGGTTAAGGATATTAGAAAGACAATCAAATAAGCCAAAAATGGTCATAAATATGCAGTTAAAATAGAATAAAAAGTGGCATTTAAATCAAATACAGTATATATTAATGATAAATACTCACCAGCTTGATGCACCTTTGTGAGCTAGGTGCTCACAGTTCTGGTGGCTGCTGCAGAATGTGCACTGCTGGAACTAAGAAAATAGAGTGGGTCATGTGAGGCTGGTGAATGTCTCCTGTTACATATCTGTTTAGCAACAGTAATCAAAGGATATGACAAGCATGAACATGCAGGGCCCTGGCGGTCATCTTCTCTGATCCCTTGAGTAACCTTAACTTACCAAAAATATCAGTTGTCAACCAAGTGAAGCCAAAGCGTCTACCTTCTTTAACCACTTCACCACCAAGGGGTTTTCGCCCTTATGGACAAGAGAAATTTTCACATTTCAGTGCTCCTCCCTTTCATTCACCAATAACTTTATCACTACTTATCACAACAAAATGATCGGTTAACCTTCATAGCCTCTAAGGAAGCATTTTCTACATGAAACAGCTGTCAGGCTTGTTAACCCCCACTGCTACCACGCTGTCTGTATTTCCTGGTGATTAAAGGTATACCATAGCAGCAACTGTGCCTCAACCTTCTCTTGCTATGCAAAAAATGATCTATATCTTATGTTTTTGCCACCAGTTAGCCTTTCTTTGGGTGGTACATTTTGCTCAAAATGATTTTATTCTTAATGCATTTTAACAGGAATGATAAGAAAAAAAAATGAAAAAATCATTATTTCTCAGTTTTCGGCCATTATAGTTTTAAAATAAAGTGTGCTGCTGTGATTAAAACCCACACATTTTATTTGCCCATCTGTCTCAGTTATTACAATGTTCAAAATATGTTCCTAGTGCAATGTATGGCGACAATATTTTATTTGGAAATAAAGGTGTATTTTTTTCCATTTTGCGTCCGTCACATGCCTTTATTTGCAAAAATAACAGTAATATACCCTCGTCATTCATATTAAAAAAGTTGAGTCCCTAAGGTAAATATTTATGTCTTTTTTTAAATGTTCATTTTTTTTTATACAAGTGTAGGGGGTTGTGTTGTGATGTATGCAGGGTGTATTTTTACTATTTGGCCTCTAGGGGCTTGATTCACTAAACCGTGATAACTCATATCACGGCCGCGCTAGTGTTTTTTGCGCGCAATCGTTAATTTTCGTGCGCAATTGCGAATTTTCGTACTCGAAAATTCGCAATCGTGCACAAAAACGCTAGCGAGCCCGTGATATGAGCTATCACCATTCAGTGAACTAAGCCCACAATGTTTCCCCACTTTACCTTTCTGTGCGTACTGTTAGCACACTAACTGTTTGTGTTACTTTCATTTTGTCACTGACCACAGCATTTCATTGATGCCAGTGATCATTGATCACAGGCACTGTGTTCCCATTCAGTGATCTGTCTACTAATGCACAGCGATGAGAACACGCACAGGAGCGCATGCAGGAGCACACACAGCGGGGATCCCGGTGGGAGATGTATATCTAAACTCCTGGAACAAGAACAGTAATCCTGCGGGGCATAGATATACTGTTGTTTTTCATATACTGTAAGTGGTTAATGCCCCATTTTTATTATTTACCCCTGGATTGTTAATCTAGTATAGTAAATCAGGGTCTTATACAAATTCAGTTTTCATCTTTATTGCTGATAGAAGTGGCAAACATCTATTACTACATTTATACATTTACAGTCATTAGCAGTATTTTTTGCAGACACATGGCTATACGGTATAGTGAGTTATGAATGAATGATTCTTACAATAGCACATGTACCTGTTTTTTTTGTAGATGAAATTATTGGAATCAGTAGAGCACCCAGGTTCAATGACAGAAAGAATTTACATTACACAGAGGCATTTATCAATGAAGTGCTGAGACATTCATCATTTGTACCATTTACAATTCCACATTGGTATGTATACATAACTGTATTCTTCATACAATCAGAAAAAAACTATTTGTGCAGAAATGCCCCTAAACAGGAAGCTATCACCTGTATTTCAGTATGGATCTATCATCTGTGCACTGGCACATCAGCAGAGAAGCAGGTGTTCAGAAACCTCATGACATACATCTTTTATATTAAAGTGGAGCTGAACTCTTGCAGAGGACAGAAGGAAAACATAGAGAAATGCACCCTGTATTTATTTAGAGAGTTTTGCCTGTCTAATCCCCACTCATCTGTGTCTAAGCACAAGTTGTAATTTGATCCGTCAGCTGTGTCAGCTGGTTGCCCAGCAGAGAGCTCATTTGTAAACACAGCATGTTAACAATATGTCTGCTTCTGTGAAAGGAAGGAAAGGAAGTAGACACACTGCAGATTTATTGCAGGATTTGTATCAGCTGTAACAAAGAAATGTTAATCTTTAAAAGTTATTATGCTGTTGCGTATATGTTGAGTAGAGAGGAAG
The DNA here is from genome assembly GCF_040937935.1 of Hyperolius riggenbachi. Lineage (NCBI taxonomy): Eukaryota > Metazoa > Chordata > Amphibia > Anura > Hyperoliidae > Hyperolius > Hyperolius riggenbachi. The sequence continues at coordinate 417,602,702 of NC_090646.1, forward strand.
TTCTGAGTTCAGGTCCACTTTAAATAGATCTGTTTACAGATTTGCTGTTGGTTAAGGAAATGTCTGCATCTTACCCGAGTAAGTTTGTGATATAAATTGTACACTGTCTGGTAGTAAAGGTCTAGTTCAGTACAAACACGCACTAAGGATAAATCCAAAAACCACTTATTTTAATCAAATGACCAGACCAGGCAGAGCTCTGGCACCAATCTGGCCTGGTACACATAGATGATTACAGTTTTAATGAATATAGTATATACAGTAAATCTGTATTTATGCATACATACTAGGTATAGAAGTACCTTTGGATCAATTTTAACATGCCCATAACACATTTATGAACCCCTTATATATTTTGTTCTTGCCATAGGGGACTATAGTTGTTGATGGGGGTTTCTTTCTTTAAAAAAAATCTACACTTCAATCCTTATTACTGGCTTTAAATAAATAACCTGATTGCAGCTATTAGCTATTAATGCGAAAAACTCACAGCCTTATTCAAAACCCCAAAGTATACAAAACTGAAAAAAACTTAAAGAGGAACTTGACTGAACATTATATATAATGTAATCAATGTTTACCCACTGAAAAAAAATCTTTCCTCTCCTTGATTTACATCCTTAACCACTTTAGTACAAGCGGGCTCTGCCCTCGTAAGAACCAGAGACCGCTGGTACAAGAACGACGGAATCGCGAGGAATCGGCACGCATACCTGCCGCAACAGCTGTCATCGCCAGGATCCTCAGGACATAGGCTCTGCCGTCTCTATGACGGCAAAACCATGTGAGCCGGTCAGGAGCCGCTTTCATTGGCTCCTGACCGTGTCTATCAATGTAAGCCAATGGGAGCGGCTTACATTGATAGACACAGCCAGCAGCCAATGAAATCGGGTCCTGGCTGGCTCACATGGTTCTGTCCACATAGAGACAGGCCCTGTGAGCTGCGGCTAGAAACGGGGGGTTTGAGCGGCACGATCGGTGGGGAGCGATGGAAACAGCGAATGTGCGCTGTGGACAGTAATTGAAATCTATGTCCTGCCAGCCAGGAGCCCACCAAAACAGGACGTAGATTTTAATCACCCTGGTCCGAAAGTAGTTAAATTCACATAGGTAGCAACATCTGTACTGCTGGCAAGGTGGGTCACTGCAGAATGTTTGTTTGTTGTGTATTCCAAAGTGAGTAGAAATAACACCTGGTCTCCCAGAGTGCAGAAGGCTGCATAACTAAGTAGCATAGGCTACAATTTACTAAATTCTTATATATGTAGTTACATTGCCTCTTTGAATGAGTTAAAGATTACCTTGGCATTTGCTTTTTTTCTGCATTGCACCCTCTTCCTTGTGAGATAAGCACAATGTACAAGGTCAGGCAGTCTATACAAGTGTATTCATAACATGCAATGCATTCAACACAGAAACATCTGGCATTGCACAGAGAGTAACTTCCCACTGTGGCTGCTGGACTGGCTTGCTGCAGTGCAGTATGATATTGCACGCGTTTCTGTGCACTCTTCCATGAAATGTAAAATACAGTATGTAAAAGAAGTCACAAGTGGGTATGTGACACAACAAAGCTCTTTATTTATCTAGCTGAGTGACAGAGAGATAGTGTGCTCCTGTTATTATGCAAAAGGTAATAATGTAATAAATGTTGCCTTGCATTCATCTGTTAGAGTTATAGAGTTGTTTATGGCTGCATCAATGTGATTTCATTGCCCTTTTGAAACCTTGTTTGGCATTGATCCGTGTGTGTTATGTGCATTACACGTTTGTTGTGGATGCTAGCTGGCAATTACATAGGTCAGTGAAATAATCATGTAATCTAGTAGTAAAAACATATCTGCTTATTTGATCTGAGTAATGCCTTGCACACGATACACGTTCTTGGACGAGGTAGTTTTCAGTTATCTTTTCAACAAGATAAGCAATTTATAAACCAAGATGCTACAATACTGTGGTAAATGTTTGTAAAAACCATACTAAAGTTTGTTTGTTTGTTTGTTTTTTCTTCAACTGTGTGTTTATTTAGCACTACCATGGATACAACACTGAATGATTATTTTCTTCCAAAAAACACTACGGTATTTGTCAATATGTACCAAGTAAATCATGATCCGTAAGTACATTTATTTAAAATAACTTTTAAAAATATGTATGTAACGATTGGTGTCAGCAAGAACAGATTTTCTGATTATTGGTGATCTGCAGTATCACCAATAATTAGGATACTATACCTGATTATGTGGTGATCTGCAGAATCACCAATAATGCGAGTATAGCGAGACACAGGACAACCAGATGTAAAGATAGGTGTTTGGTGCAACAGTAATACAGATAGAGATACCAACTCCCCCAGAGGAGTTGGTAGAGGGAGATATCTCTATAGAACACGGGGATCAGCACTCCAGCAAGCTGGAGATGCAGATGAACTCGTAATCAGTTCACCCGAGGAGCGGATGGTGCACAGTAAGACAACGTATACTGATCACCCGTGGAGCGGGTGATTCAGACTGTACTGCAGCAGGTGATCACCTGAGGGGCAGGAGATCAAGACTGTACTGCAGCTCCTAATCACCTGAGGAGCAGGTGATGAGGACAGTACCGTAGTTTACTAGTCACCTGAGGAGCAGGTGATTAAAGGCCCATACACACGTCGGATTTCTGCGAACGACGGGTCGTTTGAACGTTCCGTCGTTCGCCCGCTAAATCGGGCACGTGTACAGGCTGTCGTTCGCTTGATAAGGGTGAGTTTGAGCGATCCACCCGGCGGATCGCTCAAACTCACCCTTATCAAGCGAACGACAGCCTGTACACACGCCCGATTTAGCGGGCGAACGACGGGACGTTCAAACGACCCATCGTTCGCGGAAATCCGACGTGTGTATGGGCCTTAAGACTGTACTGCAGCTACTGGTCACCTGAGGAGCAGGTGATTAAGACTGTACTGCAGCTACTGGTCACCTGAGGAGCAGGTGATTAAGCTGTACAGAGAATCCCTCACCAGGGACTAGGCTCACTGGTGAGGGCAAGAGAGTCAGACAAGCAGATTCAGCAACAAACGGACAGATACGGTACAAAGACAGAAGGCTTAAATCAGAGTAGTGTTCAGGCTGAGTCGGCAACAGGATCAGATAGGCAGAAGCACAGAATCAGTAAGCAGAAGAGTAGTCAAGGCTAGCAGAAGGTCATAACAAATAATACAATTCAATTAGTACTTTAGCTATCAACAGAATCTGACTAATAAGTGTGGATCCCCAGCTCCTGCTGGTTCTAGCACACTTTGGGATCTGACTTATGGTGGCCATACATGGTACAATTTTTTCATACAATCTTACCATTTCTAAGTAATATAAGGGAACTGCCTAAATTATTCTTTCAGTATATTCACTTAATTTACCCTTATTCTAAATAGAAATTGTAAGATTGTATGAAAAAATTGTACCATGTATGGCCACCATAAGGTCTGAGTGCTAACACGTAGCATTTGCAACAGCAGACGAGGAGCTACTGACAGACAGGTCCTATATATACTGAGAGCGCCCCACAGTGCCGCCCCAGTCACTCAGCCAATCAGCAGCACTGCTGGAGTCAGCTGACCGGCCGATCAGCTGACTCCCCTTCTATTCGCATAAAGGTCCTGTCGCCTGGCGCGCGCGTAGCCCTCAGTCTATATGCAACTGAAGGACCAGGCAAAACTCCACCATGTAACTGCGCGGCGGAGGCCGCCGGCTGAGACGTGGAGACAGCCGCCATGCAGCTCACCGCTGCTGCGGCATCTCCGCTATCTATTACAATGTAGTCTTCAGTTTGGTTACTTCAGATCTGGAGCTGTATTCCGTGACCAGCAACACCACTACAGGGAAACCCTCTTTATTCCGGTGCATACTTGCCACAATCAGCCTATGCCTACAAGTCCTGCCAGGGGGTGATGCCACTTAACGTTTCTGGGGCCTCGACCTTCATCAGATTATAGATGACAGATGTAACAATATTACAATAACTTCAAAGATATTTTTTTAATCATTTGCCACTTTAAGTTCATATTTAATGTAGTATTATTTGTGTAAAACACATTTTCACCGTTTAAGTGTCTGTATAATGAATTTATCATTCACTCATTTATGTGTTTGGTTTTGCAGGACTGTTTGGAAAGATCCTGACCTATTTGTCCCGGAAAGGTTTCTTGACGGGGAGGGACGTATTGAAAAAAGCTTGATAGAGAAAGTGTTAATTTTTGGCTCTGGAGTGAGAAAATGTTCTGGAGAGGACGTGGCTCGGAATGAAATGTGTACTATTCTTACATCTATACTACAGCGACTGCACTTAGAGAAAGAGCCGGGGCAAAATGTGGAACTAAAATCTGTTTTTGCATTGTCTATGAAGCCAAAACCATACAAAATCAAAGTTGTAAATAGAGCTTAACATTTTTATTCTAAGAGCCATATAGATATTGCAGTGTGTAGGTTTATACTTTTTTTTTTTTACAGTACTGGAGGTGGTGGAGGTTCTGCAGTACTATAGAAGTAAAAATCTCTTGCAAAGCCACTGTACTTATACCGTAGCCACTTATACCACTTCAGCCTACAGTGTTGTTTCACCTTATGCATCCGAGCAACTGTCACCTCCCATTCATTTGCCAATAACTTTATCACTACTTATCACACCGAAATGATCTATATCTTGTTTTTTCCGATACCATTTAGGCTTTCTTTGGGTGGTACATTTTGCTAAGAATTATATTAGTCTAAATCCATTTTAACAGGAAGATTAAGAAAGAAATGGAAACAATTCATTATTTCTCAGTTTTCAGCCATTGTAGCTTTAAAATAATACATGCTACCATAATTAAAACCTATGTATTTTATTTGCCCATTTGTCCATTTGTCCCGGTTATTACACTATTTAAATTATGTCCCTATCACAATGTATGTTGCCAATATTTTATTAGGAAATACAGGTCCATCACTATTTACAAGCTTATAATTTACTAAATGTTTGCAATATACCATCTTCACATGCATATTAAAAAAAGTTCAGACACTTAGGTATCTATTTATGTTTTTTTTATTGTAATTTTTTTTTGTCATTCAAAATTTTATTTGGGTAATTTTTGGTGTGGGAGGTAAACAGTTAAAATTTAAATGTAATAATGTGGGTTTATTTACTTAACATGCAAATCGACGGCAGGAACGATCAAAGCCCGAATCGAGCACGTCGGAAATAGTCGAATCAATCCCGATCGACCCACGGATCGAGTGGAAAAATGCGTGGTGCGTACCCAGCATTAGATCAGTGAATGGGAACAATGTTCCCATTAATTGATCTCGGGGCTAATGGAAGGTGGTGGGAGCAGGGCAGGCTAGCTGGATGGATATATCCGTCCAGATAGACCGAAATGGTTAAAAGACTGGATAAGCTGATTAAGGGGCTATTGTTTCTCATATGAAGTTTGGGACACTTTTAGGTTTCACTTATTAACTGACTATTGTTATGAAAATAGTTTGGAGCGTATCTAACCACACTTAGGCCTGTATCCAATTAACTTTTTCTCTTGGGTCATCTCCTAGGAGATCATTTTCATATTCTTTTTAAAGGGATCTTTAAGCCTTAAAAGAAAATCATTTTCACTCGTCAGGGGCTTTTACCAGCCCCTTGCAGCCGTCCCGTGCCCTCGCAGTCACTCGCTGCCAGCTATTTTCTTTTTCGACCGACAGGCTCACTGCGTCTGCGCAGGCTTTGCTACGCATCTCTTTCTTAGTGTTCCTGTCCGCAATACCGCCCTTCGCAGGCGCAGGACGGTATTGCAGATGGGAACGCGAAAAAGACTATGTATGGCCAGGCCTGTTGCCAAATCAAAACTAGCTGGCGGTGGGGGACAGGAGGATCCGCGAGTGACTGCGAGGGCACGGGACCTTTGCAGAGGGCTGGTAGAAGCCCCAGGTGAGTAAAACTGATTTTTTTTGTTAGGCCTACGTGCCTCTTTTAAATAAATAGGCATTTTACAATAAAAAAAACCCTAAAAGTAGGTGAAAAATTACTATGAATATTTTCTTGCTTGCTGGTGGATTAAAGGACATTTTATGACAAGGTGTGAAAATATCACTTAGGAGAAAACTCAGGAGAAAAAGTGATTTGCATATGGTTGGGCCATAGGGCCTGAAAGCACTTCCATTGTTCCTCAGTGGGGAGGTGATACGATCCAACAAACCTGCAATTATCTTTTGTAAAATCCTAAATTGCAAAATCCTAAAACTTTTGCCTGATTCTTAATGAAGCAATTTATTAAATGGATGCTGCACGGAACTGTAATCTCACAACCACTAATTTACCTACCTCTATACAATTTTCAATACGTTTAATCAATGACCCAGGTGAGGCTGGGAAATGCTGAACAACTAATAGCAGCAGGGCCGGACCAAGGCAGAGGCGAGAGAGGCTCAGGCCTCAAGGCACAGTGTAGGAGGGGGCGCACAACTAACTCAGCTATCATTCCCCTTTTGTGTTTGAAGCAGAGAGAAATAAGAAAAGGGGATACATGGCAGTGACTGCAAGCCAGATAACTAGAGATTAAGATGTTGGGGGGGGGGGGGGCTGAGGCACCTCTTAGTCTGATAGCAATGAGAGTGCGACGGCTGGGGTGGGAGGGATAATGGCTTGCGCACTTTTGTGTCTCAGCCTTAGGTGCTGGAGGACCTTGTCCCAGCTCTGAATAGCAGACCATTTTTTTTTATACATCGGGTACTGAATAATTAGGATTAGAAGAATTATGTCACTGTCCCCAAAGTTATCCCAATATACCTTGCTAAGTGAGTGACATAATGTTCATGGTGACAAGGCTGAAGAAGGACCAATGTCCATCAACTTCAGCCTCAGTGAAGGCAACAAATGTAAACTACAGAATAAGGCCTTCTCATCAACAATCAGCCAACAAAAATCTATTGTGTGCGTAGTCAGTAGTCAATACATCTGAAAATGTAAACTCTTCAATACAAATAAAAAAGGGATACAATATCATCAATTTTATCTCATAAATACAGCTTTCTTGGAAGTGTGTGTGTGTGTGTGTGTGTGTGTGTGTGTGTGTGTGTTCAATCAGCTCACAAACACTACCAAAAACTAGTGAACAAGCATTCACTATACAAACAAAGCCATAAAATTCCATATGTGTGTGCATGTAGTTTGTGATACAAGAATTCTGGTACTTTCTAGCCACCACTGTGCTGCTGGTAATGGCAATAATGCTGGCTGGCTAAATAGCAGATAAAGCTGCTGCATGGACCTATTTAATGTACTGTATGTAGCATTCTTGTCAGGTAATATGCGTAACAAAAAAGTATTGGTAACCCCTCGTCCCTTGGAGTTTGGAGATTGCCTCTTAAGTAATCTTCTTCCATTGTTTTTTGCTGTAAGAAGAGGAAAAGGTTGCCCCATAATCAACAGGCTCTCCTATGTTTGAAAAAAGAGCATGTGAGGATGGGGGGTGGAGGTGGGGCACTCCGGAGGAGGGGGGTGGAGGTGGGGCACTCTGGAGGAGGGGGGGGGGGTAATATACTGTGATAGTGACATGAGTATAAGCCAAGATCCCCACTTTTGCACCCATTTTTGTTTTCAAAAATTCAACTTATGCTCAAGTATAAGCCAAATTCATACAGAAAATGAGCTGTGCAATTGTGCACCTTCTAAGGAGTTTATGCATTCTTGTCTTTTGTGAAACTCTGGTAAGGTCAAGATGTACCGGTACATAGTGAAACTCTCAATAAGGATGGCTATAACGTGAAAAAATCTAAATACACAAGGTTTATTTTAAAGGTAGTATTATTTACTCATGCTTGACATGTTAGTATGATTGCTGTTGTCCATTCCATCATAATTGCACAATTTTCCTCTATGTGGAAATTACTTGAAAAAGTGAAACAGAGGAAATGAAATGATTTGTTTATCTTGAAGACTGAACTCAAGTAAACTGAAATGACATGAATGAAGGCGATTTAGAAGGATGTTGTACGTAATGTGCCAGATACAAGCATGGTGAGGGTTCCATAGCAAACGAAATCAAACAGAATACCTTTCAATGCACTGACATCATAAGTGATAATAATGTATTTTGTTTATTAGTTTTAGAGAGGTGAGTAACAGCATTTCTGATGTGAGCTGTCAGGTATAAAGGAGAATTGTGTTCTAGGCTGATTTCATGATGATCCCTGTTGGACTGCCTTATCTGAATAAGGTCTTTCATCATTTCAGTGGAGAAAAATTTCAGTCAAAGAATACAACACAGAGTTCCACTTTTGAAGCAGGGATACTATATAGAATGATGACACACTCAGTTAAGAGTTTAGATTTTTTTTTTTAAAGATGAGCTTAAATATTTAGTAAATCAAAACATGCAAAACATACAAGATTCATCTTTAGAAACAACATCCCATAAAAGGTGCAAGTAATCACATGACCAGATCAATTGTTTAATAAAGCTTTATTAAACAATTGATCTGGCCATGTGATTACTTGCACCTTTTTATGGGATGTTGTTTTTAAAGATGAATCTTGTTGAAGATCTGTGGATCAATTTTTTTTTGCATGTTTTGATATATTAAATATTTAAGCTCATCTTTAAAAAAAATGGGGGTCTCTTCAAATTATTTTTCATGTATCTATCCTTGTATTTATACTGAAGAGTTTAGAATTGGCCTTTCAGATCAACTTACAAATAAACTAAGCAGTGTCCCTGAGCAACCTAAATATCTAATGACGCTCCTCTTCCTTTCATCCCAGGGCCCCCTCTTACATTGATTTACAGAGTACTGCAGCAGAGCAGGGTACTTCACCAGATTTCAGCAGCTGGTTGGGTCCACACTCCTCACTGCACCTGCTGTTCAGCCTCTTTCCTTCTTATGGATCTTGATGCATGTCACGTGCCATGCAGAAATGCGAGCTGTAAGGCGGAATAGGACTAAATAGCATGCAACTGCACTGAAGATAGTTGACCCGACCCGCCACTTTAGGCAGGTAAAGTACCCTTCTCTACTGCTCTCCTTTGCTTATATCTGTGGAGTTCAAACACTACCTAGTAGATAAAGAGATGTGGGCACAAAGGCTCTCTAATACTACCATCTTGGGGGACTGGGCCAAAAAAAGAAAGCCACTAAAGGTGCATTAAGAGAACCTCTCGGAAGGAGTATGACATCCAGTCTTAATCACTAATCATTAAAAGAATGGTGCTACCTCTCAGAAGGAGTACAGCATCTAGTCTTTATCACTGACCACAAGAATCTTGAATATCGTTGGCATTGCACCATCAAGTAACTAAAACTTTCCAGAGAAAAAGCACTCTTCAAAGCAGCTCATTTGGGTGGCGGTGGTGCTTTGGTAAAATGGACTCCCAGGGGTAAATTTAGTTTTTAGGTGGATATTGGCATCGATGAGGTGGAGTCAGTTAGGATTAGGCACCAATAGAGGAGGGGTTCAAGTGAGAATAGGGTTAGGTTTAGTGATAGCAAAATATTGGTAGAAAATATCAATATTCTAGTATCATATTATCCGATGTCCAATAATTGATAATAGTTAATAATATTGTTAATTTTACCAGTATTCTACTAGCTGCTATCCCCAAATTACAACAGTGCCTATTTTACATTTATGCATGTTCTTCACTTGTCAAAATTTGAATTACACATAATCTATAGTCCCAGGTCCAAGCACTCTAAGCTTGTTTCCCTGTCACATGTAAAATCATTCACATTTTTTAAGCAGGTGGCAGGGGCCAAGCTAGAAATGGCTGGGCCCCATAGCAAATTTTTCTCTTAGTCCCCCTCCCACCTATGGCTCCTCCCGGGAAGGGGGGATAGCTTGGGGGCCCTAAAGGAGGAGGGGAGGGTGCTACTTGGAAGGAGAAGAAAGGAGGGTGCCATTGGGTAGGGAGGATGGTGCCACTAGGGGGGTAGAGGGTGCCACTGGATGGGGAAAATGGTAGAGGAGGGTACGACTGGGAGGAGGGTGACAAAGGGTGGGGAGGAGAGAAGAGGAGGAGGCCACTGGGTAACAGGGAGGTGCCACTGGTTATGGAGGAGGGGGGTGCCACTGGGTGGGGAGAAGGAGAGAGGAGGGTGCAATTGTGTGGGAGAAGAGGGGTTCCAATGGGTGGGGAAAAGGATGCTACTTGGTGGGGGGAGAGGATGGTGCCACTAGGTGGAGAAGAGGGCAGAGGAGGGTGCCATTGTGTGTGGAGGAGGGTGCCATTGGGAGGGGAGGAGGGTGCCACTGGGTGGGGAGGAAGAGGTGCCACTGTGTGGGCACTGTACTGCCACCCTCCTGTGCCCCTTGCAGTGCTGGTGAGTAATCCTGGGATGCAGGGAGGGAGGCTGACATCATTTCTCCCACCCTCTTCATGGCCCCCCTTGTGACCCCCTGCAGAGTTCAGGCGCAGCAGTGCATGTATCTCTCACCTGCTGCATGCTTCCCAGCCAACGGCTCGTCTCTACCTCTCTTCTTTCCTTCCTGTTGGTAAACAGGAAACAGAGAGGAGCCGGCAGCTGGGATGCTTGCAGCAGGTGACAGATAAACGCACCACTGCACCTCAACTCTGGAAGGGGACACAAGAGGAGGGCCCATGAAGAGAGAGGGAGGAATGATGTCAGCCCCCTCCTTGCAACAAAGTCTACATTTTTGGCCCCCACACACTGTTCCCCCGCCGTTTAAAAGCAGTTTCGGCAACCGCTGAGTGTCACTGTAGCCATGGCAACTGAACGCGGACGCTGGGCCACTGTTCTGCATGCAGAGGAGGCATGTGGGGAAATCCCATCACCCACTCAGGTCTCTGTTCCTCTGCTGGTGACACTCCGAACTATAGGTTGGGGTAATATTAGGTGCTGGGGAGAAATAGAGCCATTACTGATGTGGTTTATGTGTGCCCAATGGTGGTGGTAATAAGGTAAACAAATGAAATTAAAAAGGTAAGTAGAACACTTACCTTACAAAACCTTACATGAAATTAAAAAGGTAAGTAGAACACTTACCTTACAAAACCATTAGGTGCATGTGTTTATCTCATCATTCCACGTCACTTAACAAACACTTCAAGGTTAAAACTATTGTAATACCAGGTTATATGTCGCAGGTGCTTTTTACCTTCTAAGATTGGTCCAGTGCAAAAATAGGCCACAATTCACTAAGCTTATCTCCTGTGTTTAATAATGATTTTGAGATTTTTTTAACTGTTATCACCATGGTGATAAATAATTTAGTATTCACTAAGCAATTTCCCTCATGCAGTCCTTAAGATAAGGATTCTGTCCTTAAGTTAAGCCGTGATTCCTAAAGTTAACGATTGAATCCTTAAATTAATGTCTGAATCCTAAACTTAAAGACAGGGGCCCATATGCAATTAACTTTTTCTCCTGAGTTATCTCCTCGGAGATAATTTACACCTTCTCTTTAAAATAACTTTTTACCATTTTACTATTGAAAAAGTACCCAAAAGTTGGTGAAAAAAGTGCTATTAAAATTGTTTTGAGTATTTGCTTACTTACTGCTGCTTTAAAAGGCATTTTATGATTGGGTGTGAAAATATCAACTAGGAGAAATATCAGGAGAAAAAGTGAATTGCATATGGGCCAGGGTGTTAATTCACAGAGAGGAATGTAAGTGATAACAATTCTAAAGTGTGTGAGGAAATATCCCATGGCCTCAACTGTTAAGTGGAGTGTTAGTTGAGACTGCAATGTAAGATGAAGCTGTCTTTATTTCTTAGGGCTCGTTTCCACTATCGCAAATCCGCATGCGTCCAACGCATGCGGATTCGCACATGTAATGCAAGTGGATGGGCCTGTTTCCACTGTAGCGTTGTTGAGGTGCATTTTTTTCAGCAGTGAAAAAACGCACAAAAGAGCCACAGAATTCGCCTGCGAGTGGAATGCATGCGAATCGCAGGCAATGTATTTAATAGGGAAATCGCATGCGTTTTTTACACGTTATTTTACGCGATTACGCATGCGATTCCGCATAGGAACCAATGTAAATTAACACAGGCAGTGACATGGTTAAAAATGCATATAGCCTAACCTATGCAAAATCGCATGCGCAATCGCGTACAATAACGCGTAAAAAACGCACCTGCATGCGATTTCATCAGTGGTGGAATCCAGGCGATTCCGCACCGCAATAGTGGAAACGAGCCCTCAGTATTTTATACAAACAGGGACTTTATACAGAGAGAAAAACACAGCAAGCACACAGAGAGGGAGGAAGAGAGAGACATCGAAGCGTATGTACACACACACACACACACACACACACACACACACACAGCCATAAAGAGACACAGACACACACAGACACATACAAACAGCCACAGAGAGACGCAGCCTCACACACACACACACACACACACACAAATACAGCCACTGCCACAGAGAAATAGACACACACACAAATACAGCTACAGAGAGATACAGCCAGTCCTTCCCTCTCCTTCCCTGGCTGCCATACACAAGCTGCAGGCTGGCTATAAACCCACCGGCAGAGGAGGCAGCAGGAGGGGTGGAGCTACATTGTGTCTGGGTGTGTTCCATCCCTCCCTACCAACTGCATGTTAGAATAACTACAGAGGTGATAACGTAAGGACTGGAGTGATACGATAACACTCTCAATGTAAAAGCTTATCAATACTTGTTAATAAGGCAAGCTTCTTTAGTGAATAAAATGCTGATCGATGTGTGATGATAAGTTTTCACTTGTCTTATTATCACTACTAGCATGATCTTAGTGAATTATGGCCATAGTCTGAAGACAGTCTTTGTGATTCATCAGCACCCGTGTTAATTTGTGCTGTACAATCAATTTATATGATATTTACACTATGTAAAGAAAACAATAATAAAAAAAATAGTTTGGTTAGACTACTAACTAAACTTCTTTACAAGGTACACACCTAACATTTGTCCCCAGCCAAACATACAGAAATGAATAATTATTTACCAGCATGATGCTTAAAGATTGCCTTGCTTGTTGTCAGCCCTAGAGGACTGATTCCACAAAGTAGGTGGTTTCAGTGATGGGCGCTCAGTGCCAAGCGCCAAAATTAGGCGCCGCTTTAGCAGTAATGTGGGGCGCATAACATTTTTACTGTGTTTATATTTACACTGTGTGTATGATCTCTGAGGAAGTGAAAGTAGCCGCAAAATGGCGTTTAGGCCTCTACCCCTATGCTTGTGCTTTCATGTTTGTGTGGGTGATGGTCGCTAAATAAATACTACTGAGCAAAGTGGATTGGTGCCTCGTCTACTACTTGTTTGACATGTGATGCCAAGCTGAGCTTATCAGCCTTCCATGCACACCTGAGAACTTCTTTTCTCACTGACCTCAGTAAGAACACAAAATGCTGGAGTGGATTTTTAAAATAGAAGTGCAGATGAGAGAACCATGCAACATATCTAAACACCATTGATCACTTTACCAGACTCTCTCTCCCTGTCATAATATAAATAGCAGATTACTTTTTTCAAAAGGGTTATTGCTTAATATGTGGACATTATATATAACAGGTGAATTGTATAAAAGGATTGTTGCTTAATATGTGGCTTTACCTCAAATAAAAGGTGGGAAATGTTATGTACATGATGCTACTGCCATGTACCCATAGAAATATCTTATTATGGAGCTCTGATATACACAAACAGAATCTGTAAAAAGCTTGAAGTCCTCTTGCCTATCATTACAAAAAGCAAAAGAAAAACAAAAGTTTGCTTTCCTAAAACAGAAAGAATTTGCGATAATTCAGGTTGGAGTGAGCTTGAGATGTCTCCCAGAGCAACAGTAGTACAGTACAGGACACTTTGCAATGTAAAAGTATTGAGACTATCAGCAGCGTAATATTGCGCTTTTATTTCTCCCTTGTACAAATAGGTCCCTTATCTTGTTCCTTAGCACTGAGCCAGTTAAAGTTCATTCTAAGGCAATGTTGCAGAAAATATCTCTCAATAACTGATGCTAATGATCCATCTAGTGGCCACTTTGAGGTATCACATGCTTATTTAAAAGCGATATATACAGTCTTGAGAGAAAAATACACTTCCTTTGAATTCTCTAGTTTTACATCAGCTGTAAAACAACAAACAACAGATTCCAACACATCATTTTTTATTTAACAAAAAGGAAGACAAAATGAAGACGCTATGTGTATAGAACATAATACATCACATGATTCAGTGGCTTGTAGACATGTCTTTAACAACAATAACCTGAATACAGAAAAAACCTTGTTATTCAAAACTCAGTTAACCAATCTCTAAAAAAAAAAAAAAAACTGGCCTTGGATGCCTAAAATCCATTACACTTCTTTTTACAGTAATAAGCACCTCTTACATTAAGTTAAGTCCTTTGTTTTTAATGACTGTATTTCAACATTAATACAGAATTTATGATAAGTATACATTGTTGGGTATAATACTGTTTTTTAACTAGGCCTATTTTTAACACTGACCAGAAACTACACTTAGTGGGGATCAGCCAATCCCCGTCGGTGCCAGATAATGGGGGTTTTACTGTAATAACTTCTGTAGCTTGACAAAATTCTCTGCATGACTTGTATCCGTTTCTTACATCCTTATAAAGACACTTTGACCCACTGCTCACAAAATTGCTTCAGTTCACTGAGATTTTGGTATTCATTTATGCAGAGCTCTCTTAATGGCTTGCTACAGAATTTTGATCAGGTTGAGGTCTGTTTGTTCTGATATGCTGTTTGTTTTTCGCCAATTATAGCACCGTGCATTATGGCCAGACATCTCCACCTTGGTCTTCTTGTGTATCCATTTTTTTCTAGAAGTCTTGTAGTTTGTCCAGAAGCAGCATTGTCCTTTAAATTTTCAGTTAATCCATACTTTTTTTTTCATTTAAATTTAAAATTAAAGTTACTAAGGTCTGCAGAATTTGAGAAGTAGCACATGACTTTTTTTTTCTTTTTTTCTGAATGAAAAAAGGAGGACGGGGAGGACAGAGCAGGGAAAAAAGGAGGACGGGGAGGACAGAGCAGGGAAAAAAGGAGGACAGGGAGGATAGAGCAGGGAAACAGGAGGACGGAGAGGACAGAGCAGGGAAACAGGAGGACGGGGAGGACAGCGCCAGAACCACTTCCGCCTAGTCTTCCTTCCTGCATGGCAGCCCGTCCTGTACACACCCAAGGGGCGGGGGAGTGGTGGCTGGCCACGTGCTATTGCAGGACAGGGTGCTCAGCAGCGGTGGGGGGGGGGGGGTAGTGGAGCGGTGGCTGGCTACTTGCAGTGAGCTCAGCAGCTGCAGCGGGGGGGGGGCGCGAGTGGAGCGGTGCAGAGCAGCGGTGGCTAGCCACGTGCTAGGCAGGGAGCTCAGCAGTGACCTTCGTCATTGAGAGGTAGGAAGATGTGGTCATTCTGGAGGGGAGCCGCCTTTCAAATACAAGGCGCCTGTAGGCCCACAGTGCCTTATGGTAAATCCGGCCCTTACAAGCTGCTTAAAGACTATAAATGATGTTTATTTAACATATCAGTGAACAAGTGATTCATCTTTACTGTTGAACTGTCATATCTCTCACAGACTTCTATAAGTTCTCGTTACACCCATGGACCTGCAAGAAGAAATCCCATTTAATTATATGATGCATAAGTTACTTATAAAAGTATAATATATTACACACAATTTCTATGGTGAGTTGGACATGGCTAGTAATTGGCGACAACCACACAAACAAAGAAGGAACCAGCATCTAATAGTTAACCAGTTTCCGACCGCCTAACGCCAATTGGCGTAAAGTCCTGGGGCTGTAGTTTGCATGAGATCGCGCGCACGCTGCGCGCGCATCTCATGCTCGGAGGGCGGAGCTCCGCCCCCTCTTCAGTCTCCGAGCGGCTATTGCCGCTCGGGAGACTGTTAGATGGCGTTATCGCCGTCTATTTACACTGCGCTGCACTGGGGACAGCCGTGTGACACGGCAGTCCCCCTGGGGGACAAGAGAGCGATCGGCTCTCATAGGCAGAAGCCTATGACACCTGATCGCCGTAATTGGCTGGCTGTGGAGAGGGAGGTGGGGAGGGAGTGAGGGAGGGAAGGGATTTAAAGACACAGTTTAAAAAAAAAAAGCAGGAACAATAATATTTATTGTTAAAAAAATAAACATGGGGGGAGCGATCAGACCCCACCAACAGAGAGCTCTGTTGGTGGGGAGAAAAGGGGGGGGATCACTTGTGTGCTGAGTGGTGTGGCCCTGCAGCTTGGCCTTAAAGCTGCAGTGGGCAATTTTACCAAAAATGGCCTGGTCACTAGGGGGGTTTAGCCCTGCAGTCCTCAAGAGGTTAAAGACCTGGGGCCATATGCAATTAACTATTTTCTCCTGACTTTTCTCCTAGGAGACAAGTTTATCTCCTCTTGAAAATAACTTTTTAGTGGTTATTATCCGCCGGGCGGATCACTCAGAAACAGCCGTATCAGTCTGCAGACAGACTGTACACACGGCGGACTGTCGCTGGAATGCCCACCCAGCGGGAGGTGACGACGGACTCGTTGTTGCCTCCAGTCCGGCGTGTGTACGGACCTCTAGCAACTAAATTTGTGTTCCTTGTCTACAGTGCTAGACTTTAAGTTGGCTTTAAACAGACCCCCCCCCCCCCCCCCTACTTAGCTTTCCCAAGGTCCTATAGCTTAGTGCTGAGATCGCAGCTGGAGTCCCAGCTAATGCCATGGCCCAAATATAAAACTGGGGAAGCCATCATGAAACAGCTGAAAGCTAGCACTAGTTTAGTGGCAGGTGACTAAACCAAGCCCTGCATTGGCTGCAGCATGCAAAGAATACAGTTGAAGTGCATTCCTTAACCAATACCCAGATACCATCCAAAATGAAATTAAGACCCTTGAAATAAACTTTTGATTTCATTTAATCTAGTAACAGTCTCTGGCAGGATTTCTCACAGGCTTCTCCAAAGGAACTTCCATCCACAATCCATTCAGCATGTACCATTCCTCAAAAACTTCTAATGCAATCCTAAAATTCACATCTGTAAACATGCATATAAGCTCAGCTAAGATATGCGATCCTTTTTATTCTTATTTTCTTCTACCAGGACACCGTTACTGATTGATGTGTATCTCACCAGTAGCAATGGATAAACATGTTCACCAGTGGACTGTTTGTGGCAAACATGATTGTTTGCCGTTCACATTTAATGCAAACGTTATGCAATGTTCGGCCTATGCTTCAACATGGAGCCATTTTTGGACCCATCTTCCTTAAAGAAACACTGAAGCGAAAAAAAAAATGATGATATTATGATTTGTATGTGTAGCACAGCTAAGAAATAAAACATTAAGATCAGATACATCAGTGTAATTGTTTCCAGTACAGGAAGAGTTGAGAAACTTCAGTTGTTATCTCTATGCAAACAAGCCATTAAGCTCTCCGACTAAGTTAGTCGTGGAGAGGGCTGTTATCTGACTTTTATTATCTCAACTGTTCCTGGACTATTTACTTTTCCTCTGCTAGAGGAGAGGTCATTACTTCACAGACTGCTCTGAAAGACTCATTTTGAATGCTGAGTGTTGTGTAATGTGCACATATTATAGAATGATGCAATGTTAGAAAAAACAATATATACCTGAAAATAAAAGTATGAGAATATTTTCTTTGCTGCTAATCTTCTAGTAATTATTCATAGTACACAACCAATTCACTATATCATATTTTTTTTTCGCTTCAGTGTCTCTTTATGTCAGGTGGTATAAGACAGCCAATTAAGCACTTTTACCACAGTGCCCCCCACCTATAAAAGAAACAAACCTGGAGGCCATTTTACAGTCTGTCTGGCGTCATGTAGGGAGAGCTGTGCTGCGGATTGAGGGGCAGATAAACAGCAGTTCTGTGTTATTCAGTGCTGTTATGTAGCTGCTTCCACGGGTGTTCTTCTCATTGTAGATCATCAACTATGAACCCCTAAAATTATTTTGAGAACTGATCCTGCTGTAATTTTGTTGTTGTTGTTTGTTGTGTATATGTATGTGTGCATATGGTGGGCATGTGTGTGCAGAGGCAGACAATGTCGGTAGGGACACATTGACATTGTTTTGTATATGACCGGTAAAGCAGTAGATAATGTTCTGACCCTGAGTGTCCAAAACCACTCAGCTTATCCTTTATGCCAACTAGAGTTAGCCATATACTGAACATGGATTACACAGATCCAGAAAATCGTCTACAACCAAATAATAACTAACACACTCCATCCATATTTAGGGCATCTGGATCCAGAGGACAACTTGCCTCAATGAGATCTCATATGGTTCAGCAATAATCTGGAAGTGTAGTGAGTGAACTGAGTTTGTGATTGTATTAGAATGCAATATATTTCACAGATTTTGCTGTGCCACAATCTTTAAAGGTGTTCATGTTTTAGATCCTTTACAATAAATGTAATCAATCTTGGTTGATTGTATTGTTTGAAAAATAAGACCAATCCTCCAGTGGCGTAACAATAGACCCTGCAATGGATGCCTCTGCAGGGGGCCCCAGAAGCCACAGGGGGCCCGTAGGGGGGGGGAAGTTTGAGAGACTGACAACTAAGGGCATGGAAAGAAAAAACGTATTCTGCTCTCACACCATTGTTATATTGACTGCATGTGTCCACCACACAGATAAGGACTCATACACACTTTGGAATTTGTGCACTGTCCCTGCTCCCTAGGGTTCGTAAAAAACATCTGTCAGCCATGCGCTGTTTGTTTCCGGATCAGATACCTTTACACGCTGGCGTCCAGCTCCTTTATAATTCCTACTGGTGGCAACATTTCCCCACAGTTGGCGCTGGACCTTCTATTTGACACAGTCGTGGTGAGTACCCATTAAAAAGTTTATATCATCCTCTTTCCTCAACTTGAACACTATAAAGAGAATGTTCTACTCTTTTTTCTGCAGCACTTTGTTTATGCACTAGGCACTTTAGAAACTCTCTTTGGGTTAGCAATAAAGGTTCAAATCAGTCCTATGACAAATGAACTCCGTCTATTCACGTATGTTTATGTATCCCGAGGTTTTATTGTCACTGAGGCATGTATGTTTTAAATCCAGCTTGGTCCTCGTTTTTTATGCATTTTATAGGCATTTATAACAGTATTCTGTTTCCTTTATCCAGTCGTGCTAGTTAGCCTTGCATAGCGTAACACCTTTATATGATTTAATGAAAAATGGACATGTGTCTGACATTTATCTGTGCTGAGCTCACATTTGAGCATGATTTGTTTTGTTGTTTTTGATAATGCTCACTATTTCAACATCTGGCGTCCATTGCTATACTGTATGTCTTTCATTTTTGCATTTTCTTTTTTTTCTCTTGATCTCTTTAGTGTATCTCCAAATTTGATTGCCTGATGAAGCGGGCTTTTGACCCGTGAAATGCGTTGCTTGCCTGGAGATTTCAAAATAAATTATATTGTCTATTTATATACGACTCATTGGCTGGTCACTATATACTTGAGGGTGGTAACCACCAACCCCCCTCCTTTTAAGTTGTTTTTAAAATATTTTACTCTAATTTGGCGCCTCTGTTACTCCTCATTCTACACAGTTACATTACGAGAGTTACATTACGAGACTTGGTGACGTCACCAATCCTCGTAATGTAAATGTTCAGAGACCGGGACTTTGGAGATGGAGGA